>NC_061855.1:3951252-3953752 GCF_019202785.1 Penaeus chinensis
ATGTAGAGACGATTTAGATCCCCTTTTTTTTTGTATTTTGTAGCATATTCGCATAGCTTAGTCTGTCCATGAGGAAATATCTAGATTCTCGCGTCAGAAACTAGCAGTTTCAAAGCTGCGCTGATTTTTAATTGAGAAAGAAGTAGTTTGTAGTGTTGTAGTGATTATTGTTATTATTATCATTTTTTTTTAATTATTATTATTATCATTTTTTTCTTTTATCTTTATTATAACAACAAATATTACCATCATCATCATCATTTCGGATTTTTTTTCTTTCTTTTTTCTTTTCTTTCCTTTTCTTCCATCATCGTCATCTATATCCCATGTTATTATGCAAAAAATCTTTTTCCAAATGACTACAACATCGCAACACAAAAATGACATGTAAGTGCAATTTAACAAAGATGTACAGGTGATAATTATATGATAATAAACCTTTGTGATTTTACTTTATGAAGAGAGAGCTATTGTTTTCTTGCTCTGTTCAAGGGTATTCCAGTTTTTGCTGTTGAGTACGAATAATGCATTTTTGCTTTTGTAGAATTATGATTACTGCAACAATTCTTAAAAGAAATTCAGTGATGTAGGTTGTTGTCTGCTCAATGAGTAGTGGTTGATCTGAAAGGCCACGCATTATGCAAAAGAACACCATCGTGCCATTAATGACTCTTGTATGGTTGTAGATTTAAGAATAAGCGTAGTTAAAACTCCACTGGATTACAATCATGTTTTTGGTTACAGCATTGAGGAAGTTGTCTCAAAATATGCTCTATTACTGTGTTGTAGTAGCCAATGATTGACTAATGGGACTTGTTATATATTGTTTTTTTTTGTTTTTTGTTTTTTTATATTCAAAGGTTGGAATGTATGGTATGGTTACATCTGTACATGCATTCAGTTTAAGACACACTGCCTTTTTTATTTGTACACCTGGTTGAGTGTAATATCATATATACTATCAGTGTTCACCTGTGATGTTTGAGTATGGTAATGGAATGTGCCCACAGAATAACAGTGTAGATGTCAACAGCCAAGGCACCGTCTGTAACTGAGGTAGTTTGTGTACCAGCAATATACTGGTATGAGGATGCCTGTAACCACCAGCCCTGCAGTTTACATTGGCTGTGAGTCATCTGCTGACAGAAGCATACCAAGATTTTTGCCTAGATGTGGGTAAATTGTTGAAAGTTATGATTTTCTCTTGGCAAAATTAACTGTATTAAAATCTACATGTGTACATAGACATTTGTTATTGAAAGGCCTGATTAAATGCTTAGAAGTTAATAAGTTCAAAAAGTCTAAAAGACAAAAGTAACAATACAATAGCAAGACACTGTTGTTCAACAGGACAAGTGAATATCTTGCAGGGAATGGAATTTCTTCCATCCCATGATCATGTTGTTGAACACAAGTCAAAAGCACAGAATTGTTTATTTGTATGTTTAATCTCCAGATGCTTGGATTTTTACAGAGGAAATTAATAGAATATGATTATGGGGAATATGGTCTTTCCAGAAATGGTATGTATTTATTTGGATTTCCCAAGTGATAATGTAATGTTTAGCCTCTAAGACTGCATGGTCTGTAATGGTTTATGTTATCTGGTACAACTGTGTTCCAGTACATTATGCTCAGCCTACATGTGCAGCAGCCACCCACATACTCAGTAGGTGAGCACATAATGGAGTCAGCAGAGTGTAAACTGCAAAAGTTTTGGTCAGCAGTAATTTATGCATTTCACAGGTGACAACTGATATTTTATATATATATATATATATATATATATATATATATACATACATACATACATACATACATACATACATACATACATACATACATACATACATACATACATACATACATACATACATACATACATACATACACACACACCTTTGAGTTAACACTCATTCTCAAAATCCATTTGAAGTTAACCTTTATGGAGTTACTTAAATCTGCAGGTTAACTTTAATAATGTTGTAATTACAAATGGCAAAATGCTCTACCATGTTCATGTTACAATAGACAAAACACAGTCCACCAGCCAGGTTTATTGAAGGGTGAGACAACAGTTTCAAACCCTCCTGGAGTTCCACTAATATTCTCATTATTTAACTGTAAGCTCATCTCATTTCAAAAAGAGACTTAGTTACAAGATAAAAGAAAATGTGTAATGTTATAGATAAAGAATATATATGTATACATTCTTTTACTGTGTTTAGGTTGAGTGCATGTATGAAAAAAAATGTATATGTATAATACCATCTTCGTTGAAATGAATGGACAAAGAGATGTTATGTGCATTACTGTTTCAATGAAGTCTTCCATTTAAATGTGTATGATAATGAGACAAATAGTTTTGTAATGAACAAGTCTGATATTTGGTGTTTTGTTGTACACCATCTTAGACTTGTCTGAAGTAGAAATGTTCCTAGACGTTCATTATGAAAAATTAGATTAGAATAGTTGTGAAATTTACTCAAAAAAAAAAGGA
>NC_061855.1:3963752-3968752 GCF_019202785.1 Penaeus chinensis
CTCCTCCCCTAACTATAATCACGATTTTATCTACAACCATTTTTTTCCTCCTCCTCCTATTCCCTCATTTATAATCACAAATATATTTACAACCAATTTCTTTCTTTCTCCTTCTCCAACCAATTCCCTACGCCGTTTTTAACAATTACATTTCCATTTTTAACCATATTTTCATCATCATCATCATCTTCTTCTTCTTCTTCTTCTTCTTCTTCTTCTTCTTCTTCTTCTTCTTCTTCTTCTTCTTCTTCTTCTTCTTCTTCTTCTTCTTCTTCCTCCTCCTCCTCCTCCTCTCGCCCTTCATTTAAAATCCCAATTCCATTTACCTTTTGTTATTATTATCATTTTTTTCCTCTTTTTTTTCCCTTCTCATCTCCATGCTCCCCATTTATAAACCCAACTTCACCTACAACCAATCTTACAGCATTTACAATTATCACAACTTCGTTTACAAACAGAGAGTAGGCGCCAGCATGATCGTGGACGAGGTGTATGACATCGACGAGGAGCAAGGCGTTTTGGTGACGACCGAGCATGGCAAGTTCACCAAGACGAATTATTACACGAAGTCAAGCCAGACGTTCGTGGTGAGCGGGACGGACTGTGAAGTGGGAGGGTAAGCTAGTTTATTTTATTTTTTATATCTCTTTTATTGTTGTTATGTTTGTTTTATGGCGTTTTTATGATTTAATTTTTTTTTTTTTTTTTTGGTTTTGTTGTTATGTATATTTGATAGTTGTTGTTGTTGTTGTTGTTGTTGTCTTAGAATGTATATTATCATTATCATCTTTTTAAACTGTAAATGCAAGTGTAATGGTTATTATTATTATTGTTATTTTCATTATTATCATAAAAGTATTATCATGACTTCATTATTGTTGTAGTTATTATTAATGCTCTATACAAGTTCTATATGTAGGCCTACTTTTTCTTGGTACTCAAATTTAATAAGATGAAACACTTTCTCCACATTTAACAAAATTATACCTACGTACAATTCATTAACATTCTTTAGGCATAAAAAATCGTCTCCTCATTCATTCCTGAATTCATTAAAAAATACCTAGGTATTTAACCTAACATATCACACAATCCATTTTTTTTTTGGCATTTCAAAACACTTATATATTTTCGAAATCTACTTCTCTCAAATGAACATAACACATTAAACACTTACCTTGTGATATGTTCAACACTTCCCTCATAACACTTTTCCTTATTAA
The DNA here is from genome assembly GCF_019202785.1 of Penaeus chinensis. Classification (NCBI taxonomy): domain Eukaryota; kingdom Metazoa; phylum Arthropoda; class Malacostraca; order Decapoda; family Penaeidae; genus Penaeus; species Penaeus chinensis. The sequence goes on from NC_061855.1 coordinate 3,964,976, forward strand.
GTTCAAAACTCAATTTCATTTAGTTTGAAACCTTATCAAAACGTGTTATATTCACCTAGCACATAACGCATTTAAACCTTATCATCGGTAAACTTGGAAATGACGCCTAATACTGATTTCCGGATGAAAAAAAAAAAAATGTTTTAATGAAAGCTCTTCTCGTGTTTCGAATTAATCAGGCATTCAATTCCTTAGCAAACGAAACACAGCAACGATACCGACCGACATATCTAGGGAGGGAAGGATAAGTATAACCGAGCAAATTGCAGGGTGAAAAGCTAATGATCCAAGGAGAAAACATTTAGTAATTCAGTTATTGTGAAGCACATTCATCGTAAACTAATGTGTTTCGTTCCCTAACTCGCTTTCAAGAGGATGCCTCACCCCCACCCTTTGTTATAACTGTAATATTTAGCATTTTAAAGGCTAAACAGCACCTTATACACAGCCTAACCATATCGGATTTGAATTTTAACTGACTCCCCTCAGGTCGAGCTTCTATCAAGGGATTATCTATTACAATTCTTATTGGCTCTAATAGACTGGTCGCTAGTGCCTACTGTCACGTGCCAGCCAAGCGCAATTCCCAACGGCTCATTTGATTTCCTTCGATTACGTCATTCGCTACAATGCCATAGATCTCTTGGAGTTGTTACAAGTTTTACACCCTCTCTACTGTTATAAGCTTATGAAGGAAATGCTATAGAAAAAAAGGGTCTTTGAGTGTTATGTTTTTGGTGTAAGGCGTCATTTCCAATAATACTTTTTTTGTTTTTAATTTGCCACATTTAAAACTTACTTTCATTTACCTTATACTGGATTTATAACTTGTCTTTACTTACATAATTTCGTGTCCAATATACTTACGTTCGCTTATCTTACACCATACTGAAGACTTATATCTTATACCACGTCCAGTACTTACGTTTACTAACCTTATACCGTATTAAAAACTTACCTTGTTACCTTATACCATACTTAAAACTTTCCTTCATTAATTTTATACCACACTTATACCCTCTACACTCTACCACATTCACTCATCACGTCCCATCACTTACCTTATACCACATCCCTCCACTTCCCTTATACCACACTCACCCACCCCCTTATACTATACTCACCCCCCCTTATACCACACTCACGCCCCTTATACCACACTCACCCCCATTATACCACACTCACCCCCATTATACCACACTCACCCCCCTTATACCACCCTCTACCCCTTATACCCCACCCTCTACCCCTTATACCCCACCCTTATACCACACTCACCCCCCATATACCCACCCCTATACCACACTCATCCCCCTTATACCCCACTCACCACCCCTTCCCTCCCTCCCTCCCCCCCGCAGCCTGGTCGACCACAAGGGGTACCACCTGTGGGGCTGGCATTACGTGAGCGACGACCCCAATGGCAAGAAGAACTTCCTCTACGGCCCGTCGGCGCTCCTGAGGCTGGTCAGGGACTACGCGATACAGATGGTGAGTTTCGGGCGGGGTGGTGGGGTGGGGTGGTGGGTGGAGGGGGGGGGGAGAAGTAGGGGGTGGGGTGGGGGGAGGGGGGGGTTGTCTCTCTCTCGCTGATTCTTTCGCTTGCTCTGGCTGTTTGTTTGTCTGTCTTGCTCTGGCTGTTTGTCTGTCTTGCTCGCTCTGGCTGTTTGTTTGTCTGTCTGTCTGTCTTGCTCTGGCTGTTTGTCTGTCTTGCTCGCTCTGGCTGTTTGTCTGTCTGTCTTGTTCACTCTGTCTGTCTGTCTGTCTCTCGCTTGCTCTGTCTGTTTGTCTCTCTCTCGCTCGCTCTGTCTGTCTGTCTCGCTCGCTCTATCTGTCTGTCTGTCTCTCTCGCTCGCTCTGTCTGTTTGTCTGTCTCGCTCGCTCTGTCTGCCTGTCTGTCTATCTGTCTTGCTCGCTCGCTCGCTCTGTCTGTCTGTCTCTCTCGCTCGCTCTGTCTGTCTGTATGTCTGTCTCTCTCGCTCGCTCTGTCTGTCTGCCTGTCTGTCTATCTGTCTTGCTCGCTCGCTCGCTCTGTCTGTCTGTCTCTCTCGCTCGCTCTGTCTGTCTGTATGTCTGTCTCTCTCGCTCGCTCTGTCTGTCTGTCTGTCTCTGACTCTCTCTCTCTCTCTCTCTCCTATTTTCATTTGTTTTATGGGGTTATCATTGTTACTATTTATTTATCTCTTACTGGCAAGTTTTGCGTTTGTTTGCTTTATTTATCCATTTATATATTTTCTCTTTACTGGCGAATTTTACGGTTTTGCGTTTCCTGTTTCCTTTTTCTTCTTCTCCTTCTCCTTCTCCTTCTCCTTCTCCTTCTTCCTCTTTTCTTTCCTATGATTTTTCGATAATTCTGCTTTGTGTTTGAGAGGTTAGTATATTAGTCACTGTCGATTCTGAACATCATTTGATAAATATACTAACATATGAGATAATGAAGATTGAAATAAAATAAGTATTTTGTCTGTAAGTTTTTTCATTTATTAACTTGAAAGAGTGGTTTACAAATACGTAGAAAATTCTTCAAGGGGCGAATAAGGTAGATAAAGTATAAGAGAAAAAAGAAGAAGATCGACAACCGTACAGACGAATTTCCCGCCTTTTTTAAGAATACAAAGGCAATGTGGTATTTTTTTTTCTTTTGTTTTTGTTTTTTTGTTTTTTTAAGGATACAAAGATAATGTGGGCCTTTGCACTCTTTTCATCTTTTTTTGTCTTATTTTTCTTAGATGTATAAGGTTAATACGACCTTTTTTTTCTTTTCTCTTTTACATTATTCTGGATTTTTTTTCCCCATTTTTTGTAGGAATACCGAAAATTTGGTCTTTTATTATTTTCTTTTTTTCTGTTTTCCTTCCTTTATTTTATTATTATTATTATTATTATTATTATTTTAGGAATAGAAAGCTAATACAATTTTATTTCATTTTCCTCTTTTCAGGAATGCAAAGGTCTTGCGATTTTTTTCTTTCTTTTAAGGATTATAAAGATAATACGTTTTCTTTTTTCTTTTCTTTTTTTCTCTCTAACAAATAGATAAAAGTAAATAAAGAAATCAACAAAAAAAATAAGAAAACAATATTAAAAAAAAAAACCTTTACCAATTTTTTCTCTTACCTATTTATCAACCCTTATCTATCTCCCTATCTATCTATTTTATTCAGGAATACAAAGGTATCGTCGAGGTCCGTGGCATCATGGCAGACCACTGGTTCGTTGAGACAAGAGATAATTATACAATCGATTATTATTTCGCTGTCGATGAGTGGCAGATGCCTTACGGACACGCTCTGGATGGAATTAGTCTGAAGGCGCCGCTGCAGGTGAAGGTGAGGGAGAAAAGACGTTTTTTTTGGTGCGTTTGATGGGTTTTTGTTTTGTTTTTCGCCGTTTTCTCGTTCTGCTTCTTCCTCTTCATTCGTATTTTTTTCTCTTTCTGTCTGTTTGTTTGTCTTTCTTTCTTTCTTTCTTTCTTTCTTTCTTTCTTTCTTTCTCTCTTTCTCTCTCTCTGTCTTTCTCTCTTTCTCTCTCTCTCTCCCACTCTCCCTCTCTCCCTCCCTCACTCCCTCCCTCCCTCTCTCTCCCTCTTTCTCTCTCTCCCTCTCTCTCTCTCTCTCTCTCTCTCTCTCTCTCCCTTTCTCTCTCTCCTTATCCTCCATTTCCCCTTATCATCTCTCTCTCTCCCTCTCTCTCTTTCCCTCCCTCCCTCTCTCCCTCTCTCTCTCCCTCCCTTCCTCCCTCTCTCCGTCCCTCCCTCCCTCCCTCCCTCCCTTCCTT
>NC_061855.1:3981252-3983752 GCF_019202785.1 Penaeus chinensis
GCACATTCAGATTTACTACGTCGATCACGATGGCATTGTGAGTATTTGTGTGGGAGGGGGTCGTGTGTGTGTGTGTGTGTGTGCGTGTGTGTGTGTGTGTGTGTGTGTGTGTGTGTGTGTGTGTGCATGAGTGTGTGTGTGTGCGTGCGTGCGTGCGTGTTTGTGTGTGTGAGTGTGTGTGTGTGTGTGTGTGTGTGTGTGTGTGTGTGTACGTGCGTGTGTGTGTGTTTGTGTTTGAGTGTGTGTGTGTGTGTGTGTGTGTGTGTTTGTGTTTGAGTGTGTGTGTGTGTGTGTGTGTGTATGTATGTGTGTGTGTGTGTGTGCCTACATGCATTCATTCATATATATGTATACGAATACAATCATGATATATTCTAAATTTCTTCTTAAAACACACCCACAAACCTCCCCCACCCCACTACAATCTCCCTCCCCAACCACCACCACATCTAACACTCTCTCTTCCCCCTCCTCCTCCTCCCCCCCCCCCTCTTCACCAGGAACACGAGGGCATGTTCAACGCGATCGGCACCGAAGAGCAGCTCCTCGGCGACGACCCCATATTAGTGGATCTGGTCAGAGACGACTTCCACGTGGCTTATAAACAGGGTTATCTCAAGAACAAGTATACGGAGCTCAAGTTGCCTAAGGTGAGGTGGTTTGGAGGTGCGAGAGGAGGGGGGAGGGTGGGAGGGAAGGGAAGGGAAGGGAAGGGAAGGGAAGGGAAGGGAAGGAAGGGAAGGGAAGGGAGGGAGGAAGGGAAGGGAAGGGGAGGGAAGAGAAAGATAGGGAGGGAGGAAGGGAAGGGAGGGAGGAAGGGAGGGAAGGGAGGGAGGGAGGGAGGGAAGGGAAGGGGGGGAGGAAGAGAAGGGGAGAGAAAGGAGGGGGGGAGGGAGGAAGGGAAGGAGGAAAGGAATTATTAAATTCAAGGTTTAAGTAATGGGGGAAAATATTGAGATACTTGATTTTCACTTCGTCTTTTGAATATGTGGATAAGTGAAACAATCCTTGTTATCTGTCCTAAAGTATGAGTATATGACATTCCACGCATGTCTAATCTCTCTCTCTCTCTCTTTCTTTCTTCTATTCTTTTATACTTCCCCTTTTCTTTCCCCTCTCCTTGTCCTTCCTCTCCCTCTCTCCTCCTCTTTCCCTCTCTCCTTCCTCCTTCTCCCTTCCCCTTCCCCTCTCGCCCATCTACCCCTTCTCTCTCTCCCCAACCTCCTTCCATTTCCCCCTCCCTCCTTCCCTCCTCTCCCCCTTCCTCCTGCATCTCCCCCCCTCCCTCCCCCTTTCCCTCTTCCTCCTCCTTCCTCCATCTCCCCCCTCCCCCCTTCCTCCAACAGATCAGCTACGCCCTCTGCATCGCCGCCTGCGAGAAGCAAATGGGCTTCCGATGCGAGACGCTCTCCTATTGCTACGGCGCCGAGACCTGTTACCTCGCCTCTTACGTGGTCGATACGCCGGTGCAGGCGGGTGATGTCATACGCAAGACGGACTGCGTGGTGGTCGGACGTGAGTGTTGTGGGTCGGTGGGGGTGGGGAAGGGGGGGAGAGGTAGGGGAGGGGGGGTGGAGATTGGTGGAGGTGGTTGGAGAGAAGTGGGGGGAGGGGGTGGGTGGGGGTTGGGGGTGGGTGGAGAGAGGTGGGGGAGGAGGGAAAGGGGAGGGGGATGGGGGGTGTAAGTTATCTGTGGAAAGAGAAATGGGAGCCTCTTTCAGCATCTATTATGGAATATAGGGGGGTGATGATAGTGATGGTGAGGATGATGATGGTGATGTGATGATGATGATGATGATGATGATGATGGTGATTGTGATGATGATGATGATGAGGATAATAATGATGGTGATAATGATGATGATGGTGATTGTGATGGTGAGGACGATAATGGTGATGAGGAGGAGGATAATAATGATGGTGATGATGTGTTTGTTCTCCGAGACTATTAACCACATTCTACCATCTAATCGTACATGTTCGAACACAAACGCATACCCATCGAAATACAAACATTGTTATTCTGATCATAGCATTCCTCATTTCAAAAAAAAAAAAAAAAATCTAATCTACCTTATTCAACCCATTAAACAAACAAAACAAACAAACAACAAAATGCACTCGTCCGAATCCCAGGAAGCCACACCGACGACTACGAGAGGGTCGATGGGATGGTGTACACGGGCGACGCCGACCTCGTCATCAAAAGCACGGATGCGGACAAGTGCGCCTACCATTGTTCGAACGTCACCTCCATCACTTGCAGGTGGGGATTTTAATATTAATTTATCTCTATGTTATTTTGTGTTTTGTTGTTCTTAGTATTTCGTTCTTTTTTTCGTTCGTTCTTTCTTTCTTTTTTTTTCTTTCTTTCTTTTTTTCTTTCTTTCTTTATTTATTTACTTATTTATTTTATCTTGATGTTATTTTGTGTCTTGTTGTTCTTAGTATTTCGTTCTTTCTTTCTTTCTTTCTTTCTTTCTTTATTTATTTATTTATT
>NC_061855.1:3988752-3991252 GCF_019202785.1 Penaeus chinensis
AATATTTTGATCAAATAAACACATCCTACTTTGTCTGTCGAGGATATCTTATTCGCGATCCTGATGAAAATGATAATGATGATGGTGGAGAGTAATGATAATGATGATGGTGATGTGGCGATGGTGAGAATAGCACCAACTGCGATAGTAATTGGGATACATTTAATGATAGTAATAATAATGAAGGTGATTTTGATTATATGATGATAACTATGATGAGGTAATAATGCAACTACTAATGATGATGATACTACTACTAATAATAACAAAAATATTAATGATGATAATGCTAATGGTATTAATAATAATGCTAATGGTATTAATAATAATGATAATGGTATTAATAATAATGATAATGATGATAATAATAATAATAAAAATAATAATAAAAACAATAATAATAATGAAAATAATAATAATAATAATAATAATGATAATAATGATAACAATTTTGCTAATAATAAAAATAATAACAATTATGGTAATGACAGTAATAATAACAACGATAATGACAATAATAGTAATGATAATGATAATGATAATAATGATAATTAATTGTAATAATGATATTGATAATAGTAATAATAATGATGATGATAATACAATGATAATGATGATGCTAACATTGTAAGTAATAATGATATTGAAGATACCTATGATGATATTAGAAATTATAAAATTCATGCTATAACTGCTATAACTACTACTACTACTACAGCTTCTTGTACCACTACTACTACAACTACAATAATAACTACTACTGCTACTATAGCTGCTACTGTATTACTACTACTGCTACTATAGCTGCTATTGTATTACTACTACTGCTACTATAGCTGATACTGTATTACTACTACTACAACTACTATATTTACTACTTATACTACTGCTACTACTAATGCAATTGTTGTTACTGCTACTACTATAACTATACTGATGTAACTACTACTACTACTAATGCTATTTCTATTACTACTACCATGATTACTACTTATACTACTACTACTACTAATACCATTCCTATTCCTGCTACTACTATAACTATGCCGTTGTAACTACTACTACTGCTTCTAATGCTATTTCTATTACTACTACTACTACTATGATTACTACTTATACTACTACTACTACTGTTGCTAATACCATTGCTGTTACTGCTACTATAACTATACCGTTGTAACTACTACTACTACTACTACTAGTGCTATTTCTATTACTACTACTACTACTATTACTACGCATAGTGATCATAAGAACAAAACAATAATAAAACTAAAAGAAGTAACAATGGCAAGGAACAAAAACAAAATGGATGATCATCTCCGTAAGAAAATAAAAGATAATGATGATAACAACAAAAAAAAAAAAGGTATTTTTTGCCAGCCACAAGAACGACACAGAGGCACGTGTGAAGTAGGTATGCGAGGCCCTGCGCATATTACGACTGTATGCCACGCGCCCTTTGATGCCCCCCCCCCCCCCCCCACCGTTTCACCTCCACTCCCCCCTACTCACCCCCCCCCCCCTTACGTACCCCGAGAAAAACGCGTGCCCACTAGCCCCTCCCTCTGCCCCTCCCCCCTACCCCCTGCCCCCTCTGGCCAGTATCTGAGCGCTTGGCAGTTTAGTGTCACTATCCCCTTCCCCATGCTCCTCCGTCTCTTTCTTCTTCTTCTTTTTCTTTTTCTTCTTCTTCCATTTCTTTTTCCTCCTCCTCTATTTCCCCTCGCCTTCCTTCTTCTCCTCTCTTCCATTTCCTCCTCCTCCTCCTTTATCTCCCTTCGCCTTCCTCCTTCTTCTCCTCTCTTCCTCTACCTCCCCTCGCCCTCCCTTTCTCCACCTCCTCCTCCCCTTCTCCCTCCTTCTTACGCCCTCATTCTTCTTCCTATTCTATCTCACGCCGTTTTTCCCTTCCTCCTCCCCCTCTCTCTCCCCTCCTCCTCCTCCTCCCCCTCTCTCTCTCCTCCTCTTTCTCCTCCCCTCTCTCTCTCCCCTCCTCCTCTTCCCCCTCCTCCTCCCCTCCTCCTCCGCTTCCTCCTCTCTCTCTCCCCTCCTCCTCTTCCCCCTCCCCTCTCTCTCCCCTCCTCCCCTTCTCCCCTCTCTCTCCCCTCCTCCTCCTCCTCCCCCTCTCTCTCTCCTCCTCCTCCGCTTCCTCCTCCCCTCTCTCTCTCCCCTCTTCCTCTTCCCCCTCCCCCCTCCTCCTTCGTCTAGACACTTCCGGATACCTGTCACGTTTCCCCTCTCTGTGTCAACTCTGTGTCACCGCGTTGCATTGCATCAGAAGAGGAGCTAGAGGAAAATAGGTTTTATGAACAACCCATTTAAAAAGCCAGCTGTATGTGACACAGCAAAAAAAAAAGAAGATTAAAAATGCATCTGCCATTATCAAAAAAAAAAAAAAAAAGAAAGAAAAAAAATCTGTATTGAGTGACCAACCCAAAATCTCTCTCTCTCTCTCTCTCTCTCTCTCTCTCTCTCTCTCTCTCTCTCTCTCTCTCTC
>NC_061855.1:4006252-4008752 GCF_019202785.1 Penaeus chinensis
ACAAAGACATTACTGATATCATGTTTAAAGTTATTTTTCTCTACATACATCTTGGAAAAAACAAGGTTCCATATTTTGCCATTAATAGAAACTGACTTATTTTTTATTCTTTTTGTTTATTTTCAGCTGTCTGATTAAATAATTTGTTACTATTGCCATTATTATCATTCTTGTCTTCTATACCAATATATGCTTCCGAAATTTTTAAATTCTCGAAAATACAACCTTGACCATCAATACAAAGTCAGTTCAAATTTTCATGAAAAAAGCTTAAGACAAAACTGTTATACCTTCTTATCAAATAAACTCAGCTTTTTTTCTTTTACCTTTCTATCATTCAATATCATTTAATAACTTTATCTAACTACTACTAGTGCAATGTTCCTTACAAAAAAAGTGCTAGAAATTCAAAAGCTTCTTTGACACAACGCTGACTTATAAGAGATTCCCTGAACCAATATTCTCCAGCTTGGAATTTATGAAGATGAACTTGTGTCATGAACTCGATCACTACAGATTTATGTACCATCTCCTGTATTTTTGTTTGTGAATTTTGTTACATATAGATGGCTCCACACGTGCTCAGCCAGCAAGGAAGCTGTCAGTAGGTGCTTGTGACAGCTCCTGATTTCCCCATTCCTTGAAATTACGGAAAAATGTGTTTCTTTCTAATACTATGGATATTGATACTGTTATTGTAATTGATATCATGATTATTAAATTACTATTAATATCTTGGTGACATTAAAGACAAAGAAATAATTCAAAAGAAACTTTCTGAAAATAATTGAAAAGGGTAAACAAGTGAGAAAGAGGACTAAAAACTCCTTGGTGACATTTTTTCAGCAATTTCAAGGAATGGGGAAATCAGGAGCAGTCACAAGGGTCTACTGATAGACTCCTTGCTGGCTGAGCATGAGTAGAACCATCTATGTGTAAATTACAATAAATGAACTTATATTGAAGTGGGTATGGCCTATATTCTTGCCAACTTTGCTGAATGGGTTAAACAAAATCTTAAACCTACTTAAACTACAGAAGGGGTTAAATCATTGCAATAAAACACAGTATTTATTAGGAAAGTGTTTACTGTATAGCCCTGTAGATAGTGCAGGGCATAAATATAATCTATGAAGTAAGAAATGCATGAAACTGATGTTTTACTGTATAAATTTCATAATAGATATTACAGTTAAAGAGTATATATATTACACAAATCCATGGATTTAGATATCCCTATAAACCCATATGAGTTTTGCCTTTTCATACCCTCATGTTTATACACTTCAAAGTTTTATGTGTCTAGATATATCATCATAATAAAAACAATCATGTGTTAAAACATATCTTTGTCACTAATAGACTTTATAAGAAAAAAAATAAAATTCAGCTAGGGAACACAATATGTCAATTCTTAGAGACAACCAGTTCAGTAATATTAGTGGGTCTAAAATAAATTAAACATATCACAGGTATATTCCCATAACAACAAGGAAGTACATGCTTATTATATAAACTAATACATCATCATATACCTGTTGATAAGCATATACTGTCAAGATACATTGTATATTTGTCAAATACACAAATCAGCCTAAAAGCATTGGAGTAAAAAATTGAGGTACAGTCTTTGTTTCATATCTTTATTGATCAATCATATATATGTATATATCTAAGTGTGTATATATAAACATATATATACATATATATATATATATATATATATATATATATATATATATATATATATATATATATATATAAACCCACACGCACTGTTCACTCTCCTTTTCTGATATACACTTCTGTACTTAAATTCTTTCAGAGTGAATAAGATGGATTGATTTGAATCACAAAGAAGAAGAAGACAAAAAGATGTTAACCCACTGCTGTCGGAAAATCAAACTGTTTGCTGTAATTTTCTTTTGTGAATTTCACTTGCCCTAGATAGATAGCTCCACAAGTACTCAGCCTCCAAGGAGCCAATTCAGAGGCCTAAGTGACCTCACCTGATTTCTTTGAGGTTTTAAGGACAAAATCTCTTCTAATGCTGTTCTTAGCAATGCTTTGTATCATTATTGACTTAATGATTATTCAGGATTACCATAATATCATCAACAATAATAACAGCAATAAAATATGAAAAAGAACCTTTCGGAAGATCATGATAACAGGTAAACAGGTTATGCATGTAGAACCAGTTACTGGCTTCTTGGTGCATAGACATCTTTGTGGGGAGACAAGCAATGAGCAAAAAGTCATAGTGGACTGGCCTGTATTTCTGTTAACCTGGCAACAATGGGTGGAATACCAGAAATAAAAGTTAAATCTTCACTGATAAAATGCATCATAAATTGATCACCATATTGCATTAAAATTGCAGTCATCCATACTAATGAAACTGAAGACCTGGCATCTGTTTGGGTTTGTTCTTGCCACTAGATTTTTTTTTATAAATACTAGTTTTTGTACGAAAAAAATGATGCTATGGTTATTGCAA
>NC_061855.1:4013752-4018752 GCF_019202785.1 Penaeus chinensis
CAAAGGGGATTATTTAGTTAATGTAGGAAAAAAAAATATATCAGTATCTCGTATCCCTTCACATTTATTTTTTAAAAACCTTCTATTAAATGGTATCCATGGATTGTACTAATCAAACAGCACAATAACTTCGGTATGAAAAATGATTTTTTGGTGCGAGAGATGAGTTCTGTGGGAGAATGCGAATAATAAATAAATCTGAATTAATTGATAGTTTCCCCTAAGAAACATTTGTAGAAAATGGACCCCTATCTTTCCCATTACGATGCGTGACTATTTTATAATCTCTCTCTCTCTCTCTCTCTCTCTCTCTCTCTCTCTCTCTCTCTCTCTCTCTCTCTCTCTCTCTCTCTCTCTCTCTCTCTCTCTCTCTCTCTCTCTCTCTCTCTCTCTCTCTCTCTCTCTCTCTCTCTCTCTCTCTCTCTCTCTCTCTCTCTCTCTCTCTCTCTCTCTCTCTCTCTCTCTCTCTCTCTCTCTTTCTCTCTCTCCTCTCTCTCTCTCTCTCTCTCTCTCTCTCTCTCTCTCTCTCTCTCTCTCTCTCTCTCTCTTACTCTCTCTCTCTCTCCCTCCTTCACTCTCTCTCTTCCCCACTCTCTCTCTGTCTCTCTCCCTCTCTCTTTCTCCCTCCTTCTCCCTCCTTTTCTCTCTCTCTCTCTCTCTCTCTCTCTCTCCCTCTCTCCCTCTCTCTCTCTCTCTCTCTCTCTCTCTCTCTCTCTCTCTCTCTCTCTCTCTCTCCCTATCCCTCTTCTCTCTCTCTCTTCGCTCTGTCTCTCTCTCTCTCTCTCCCTGTCTCTGTCCCTATCCCTATCCCTCTTCTCCATTTCTCTCTCTTTCTCTCTCTCTCTTTCAACAGGAACAGCTCTTCTCAAGATATCAGATACGATCTATAACAATATTGTCAACAAGAAAATATCTCCTTTTCTACTCCTAGACTTGCCTAAGCCAGTTGACAGTGTTTACCACGAGATATTAATCAACAAATGTTTGAAACTAAACACAGGTCCTCTCTGGTGTCATAACTATCTTGTGAATAGATCACAGCTGGTAAGGATTAAGAATATCTCGTCAACACCAAGAAATGATTTTGGTGTTCCTCAAGGATCTTTCAATCTATGTGAATGACCTATCAGATTATCTTCCAGACTGTTTTTTGGTTCAGTATGCCGACGACACTCAGTTACTTCTGAATGGGAATCCTGATTGCATCTCAATTGCATCTTGATAGAAAGAGCAGAGACTCTCTTATCAACAGTAATAACGCACTTTTAAAGAAATAAATTACTACTAAATGAGAAGAAAAAAACTCATATTTTCATATTTATTGGTTCACGGCACTATATATCACCACTACAAGAGGATATTACCATAGACATCAATGGATAGTCTATAACGCCGAGCACAGTTGTCAAAAACATAGGAATCTACTTTGATCAGTATATGCTCTCTAACTCGCATATTGATGAAATGCATAGGAAAGTAATCGGTACACTACTGTATCTTAATAGAATAGAGCAATGGTTTGAAACAGCCACACGAACAATGGTTGCACAATCATTAGTACACAGCGTTATAAATTATTGCTTTATTATTTTTTATCATGTACTATTGCATTAATCTATGTGCTGTTGAATTATCATATATCCTATTGTATCATTTTATGTACTATTGCATTATTTGATGTACTTTTGTGTTATTTTTAAGTACTATTGTGAATAATAACCAATTTAAATTTGAAATAAAGATTGTGATAATAATAATAACAACAATGATAATAATAATGATAATAAAAATAATAGTAATGATAATAATAATAATAATAATCATTATTATTTTTATCATTATTACTCTCTCTCTCTCTCTCTCTTCGCTCTCTCTCTCTTTCTCTCACTTTCTTTCTCTCTCTCTCTCTCTCTCTCTCTCTCTCTCTCTCTCTCTCTCTCTCTCTCTCTCTCTCTCTCTCTCTCTCTCTCTCTCTCTCTCCCTCTCTCTCTCCCGCTATCCCTCTCTCTCTGCCGCCTTCTCTCTCTCCCTTGCTATTCTCCCTCCCCCTTTTTCCTTCCTTCTCTCCTCTCCCTTTTTGTCTTTATTTCTTTCTCTCCTATTCCCTCCCCTCCAGATCTCCTTCCTCTCTATGTCTCCTCCACTTTCCCTTCCTTCCTTCCCTCTCTACCACCTCTTATATTTTTCTCCCCCTCTCTCTTTCTCTCCCTCTTCTCCATTTCCCACTCATAATTTCTCTCTCCCTCCCCCTTCTCCTTCTTCTTCCCCCCCCCCCCTCTCCTCCATTCTCCCCTTCTCTCTCTCTCTCTCTCTCTCTCTCTCTCTCTCTCTCTCTCTCTCTCTCTCGCCTCTTTCCCCGTTTTTTTATTTCTTTATTTTTTTTTCAAATTCTTGAAGGGAAGCCAATTAAAACAGCGGTAACTTTGACGCTCATGGGCGCTATGAGAGGAAGTGTGACGTCACAGTAGGCTTATTATGCTAATGAGGGACTGATTAAAACATCTTTAAACTCAAAGGGTTAAGGAACTTTCTGAGGAAAATTGTGCCACTACGAATTTTTGTTTTCTTGTGTGACCTTTGTGATTTATAGATGCATATGGATGTAGATATAATTATAGATGTAGTTATGAAAGTATGAATATGAATGTGAAAATAGATATAGATATAAACAAATATACATACATACACACACACACACACACACAAATACGTACACATACTCACACGAACACACACACACACACCCACACACACACCCACACACACACTTACACATACACACAAAGAAAGGGAAAAAAGACAAAAAAGAAAAGAAAATGAAGGAAACATGAAAATTCAACAATACAAAAGGAACAAATTACTAACACATCGACAAAGAAAATCTCGAGTAACGCAACGTTTTTTGAATAAAAGACAAAGACATTACAAAGACATTACAACAAACAACGAACAAGGTTGACGCCGCTGATAAAAATCTACCGAGTTTTAATGTTCAGATGTGGGCGGATGGGCGGGGGAGGGGAGGGGGCGGGGCACAGTGGGCTGGGTACAGTGGGCGGGGTCTCGTAATATATATATATATATATATATATATATATATATATATATATATATATATATGCATGTATACATTTATACATATATATATATACATATATCTATCTATCTATCTATCTATCTATCTATCTATATATATATATATATGTATGTATATATATATAAATGAAAGTAAAAGGAATGCACGAACGTCAAAAAACGCGATACAAGAGGAAATCAGCCGCGAATACATTTAGCCACAGGTGTCCAACAGGGGGTCAAGGGGCGTGGCCGAGGAAAGGGCCGGAAGTAGGGTTAAGATTTTTCGTGGCGAAGGGTTAAGGGAAGAGGGGAGGTGGGGGTGAGGGAGGTGGGGGAGGGGGGGAGGGTGAAAGGAGAGAAGGAGGGGGTGATGGTAAGAGTATATGGGATAAAGGGAGAGAAAGGGGTGAAGAGGGAAAAGGAGAGGGGAAGAAAGGTTAAGGGGAAGGAGAGGGGAAGGGAAAGGGGAGGAGGGGAGAAAGAGGAGGGGGAGAGGGAGGGGGAGGAGAGGGGAAAGGAAGGAGGGGGAGAGGGTATGTATGAAAGAAAAGTTGTAAGAAGAGTTGTATTGGCCGTTGGGGGAGGGGCATGTATGAATACATATATATATGTATGTATACATTTATACATATATATATATACATATAAATATATATACATATATCTATCTATCTATCTATCTATCTATCTATGTATATATATGTATGTGTATATATATATAAATGAAAGTAAAAGGAATGCACGGACGTCACAAAACGCGATACAAGAGGAAATCAGCCGCGAATACATTTAGCCACAGGTGTCCAACAGGTGCATCCCGCGGAACACCACAACGACAGCGGTTCCCAGGCTCTCAACATTCCGGAATTCTGGAACGTTTCAGGTTCTGATGATATCAACATGGGAATGACAAGTGTTTTCCGGCCTTTTCTGATTACTGATATTATTATTATTATTATTATCAGTTGCTTAGATTTGATTTTCGTGTATGGTTTAGGCAACAGTTTTAACAAAAGCGGTAGCAGTAATACGAATTATTATAATCATAGCTGTAATTGTGCAATGCATGATTAATATAATGATGATACTGATACCTATAATGATGATAATGTTAATGATAATGATGATAGTGTTAATGATAATGATGATAGTGTTAATGATAATGATGATAGTGTTAATGATAATGATGATAATGCTATTGAAAATGATAATGATAAATAATAATGTGGATTTCGAAAATGATGATGATAATGATCAATATTATGACTACTAGTACTATAAATTATCATACTGAGGTTACTAATAAAAAATAGCAACAGTAATCACGCAAAATAATATGTATCATTGCAATTAACATCATAATTCTATAATTATTGCCTTATCGTTAACATGCGTATGTCAGTTCATTATATCGTGGATATATACGAATCGTAATGACATTCATCCCATCACTATACTCGAATATGGTAAATCATTTTCACTTTTTTTCCCTCGCTGAACGTTTCCTTTGTTCGTAGTTTGTAGGAATACAAAGGGAGGTTTTGATATTAAAATGATGTGCCTTTTTTATTATTGTTTAGTGTAACCGGTTGTCTGTCTGTCACACTCATAAGGAGGCTCCTTTTGTGAAACTGTGGAAGTTATGGAGACAGATCTAATCAAATGTTTATTTCCTTTTTGTGTTTTATGTGTACTCTCTCTCTCTCTCCCTCCCTCTTTCTCTCTCTCTCTCTCTCTCTCTCTCTCTCTCTCTCTCTCTCTCTCTCTCTCTCTCTCTCTTTCTCGATCAATCCCTCCCTCCCTCCCTCCCTTTCTTCCTCCTCCCCCCTCTCTCTTTTTCCTCTCTCTGCCCCCCTTTCTCTCCTTCTCTCTCTCTCTCTCTCTCTCTCTCTCTCTCTCTCTCTCTCTCTCTCTCTCTCTCT
>NC_061855.1:4031252-4033752 GCF_019202785.1 Penaeus chinensis
GAGTAAGGAGGGGGGGGGGGGTGAGCAAGGAGGAGAGTAAGGAGGGGGGGGGAGTGAGCAAGGAGGTGAGTAAGGAGGGGGGGGGGGGAGGGAGCAAGGAGGTGAGTACGGAAGGGGAGTGAATAAGGAGGTGAGTAAGGAGGGGGGGGGAGTGAGCAAGGAGGTGAGTAAGGGGGGGGGGAGTGAGCAAGGAGGTGAGTAAGGGAGTGAGTGAGCAAGGAGGTGAGTAAGGGTGGGGAGGGGAGTGAATAAGGAGGTGAGTAAGGGGTGAATAATTTCAGTCTGAGGAATTCGAACACGTCATGTTGAAGATGAGTAATTTGGAACACGTTATGTAGAGTATGTTCAAAGGAAAACGAGGTCTGTTGAACGTGAGGAATTGTAAACGATCTATGTAAGTATAAGGACCTAGGAACAGGCTACGTGAGTATGAGGGATTCTAGGACTCGATATGTTGAGTATGAGGGATTCTCGACTCGCCATGTGAGTATGAGGGATTCTAAACTCGATATGTTGAGTATAAGGGTTTCTCGACTCGCCATGTGAGTATGAGGGATTCTCGACTCGCCATGTGAGTATGAGGGATTCTCGACTCGCCATGTGAGTATGAGGCACTGAAAACACGCCACGCAGAGTATGAGGAATGGGTAATTAGCGACACGACAATGAGGTTATTGGAAACGCGCCATGTTGGAGATTAGGAATTAGAAAATGCTACGTAAGACGGGTAACTATTTAAGAAAATGTGTTTTGGATTAAGTAAATAGAAATAATTGTAATAAATAAGTATATTGAGATAATATAGTGAGATTAGGCGCGGTATTAAGTGTAAGCGTGGACGATTTTTGACGTGTAAAATATTTGAAAATTAGGTTATTAGAAATGCCATAATGGTAATGACGATAAGAAAGAAGAAGAAAGAGAAAATACGAATGAAGAAAGAAAAAGAAGAGAAAGAAAAATCACATGGAAAGAAGAGAGGAGGAGAATTTAAAAAATATATAAAAATCCACCAAAGATCTCAATGAAACAAAGACAGAGATAAAAAGGCGACAACCAAAAAGGACAAACATCACGGACAAAAAAGCTAGACAACTTCGCCCGGCCGCCGCCCGCCCCCACGCGCCATTTTGGGTGCATATAGGCACAAGGGCGCCGCGTTACCCCCAAGCCGCCCTCCGCCGACCTGGGTGGAGTCTCACAAGTAATTATGATGACTAGTGTAAAATGATTGGTTTGTGAAAAGGCCGGAAGTGGATGGATCCGGCAGGTGATGGCGCGCGTGACGTCACAGCGCGCCAACGCCCCGCGGCTCGAGTCCGCTCCCGACCAGCTAGGTTAGGCTCCAGTGGCGTATTGTAAAATGCTCTTTTTTACTTTCCCTCTATGGGTCTTTTGTCTTGTGATTTAGGGGATGAAGATATTGTAGTCAGAGGAAAGTCAGAGTATTGATTTATGTTTATGGTAGGGATTGATTGTCTTTCGTTCGAGTTGTTTTTGGGGGGAATTCAAAATCTTTCTGAATCTGAACTGATACTTAAAAAAAAAAAAAAACACTCGGGAAACGCCCCTAAACGTTAGCGGACGCCGTGAAAATGAGGGAGGGGGGTAAGGGGGAGAGGGGAGGAAGGGGGAGGAGAAGAGAAGAGGAAAACAGGCATAGGTTTTTCACGCACAGTAACCAAGCGTTATTTTTCTTTGTCTGGGAACAGCTTTTTGTGGAGGTGACATACAGGTTGAGACAGAGAGGTTTCGCGTAGTTATAATTAGGCATTCCGGTCACACACACACGTATATATTCTTTTCAATGTGGGATTTTATGGATTCGGTTTCTGTTCTTCATTTTCTTTATGCTCGTTATGCATGCTAAACAGGGAGAGGGGGGGGGGGTGAGGGGGGAGGCAGCCGGTGGCCATAATGTACATTCACAGTTTCGGTTTTGACAAGGGGACGACGCCCAACGCGTATTTTAATTTGAATTTTATTCCCCTTTCATCCAAATCGAACATGGCGTGTCCTGGTTGCAGAACACTCGTCTCCCATAATTAAGTCAATTATTCATACACTACATTTCTATTTTAAAAGGCACTTGTTCGAAATATATATGTAAATATGTAAAGGCAATGAATATCTGAAAACTCCTGTTAAAGCGCGTGCATGCTTACCTCTGATTGCTTGAGAACAAAGGGGAACGAGCCAATGGGAGCGCGTCTTGCCATAATGGGCGGGCATCAGTGCGCTTTCGGCTCCTCCTCCAAGATTAAACTCCTCCCACGACCACACTCGAAGACGTAGTGATTTGAATCAAAAAAAAAAAAAAAAAAAGAATCTTGCTAATTTGTGTTCAAATATTTGGGTTATATTTCAAAAGTGGGATATGCAAATATAGAGATTTACTAGTGGATAGTTTAATGAAATGTTGTAGAGGTAAACATGTGGAATTATTTAAATCATATAGTATATTTTTTAGACAGCTTTGTGTATCTATGCTTTACGAATA
>NC_061855.1:4056794-4066794 GCF_019202785.1 Penaeus chinensis
TCCTCCCCTCTTCCCCTCTCCCTCCCCTTCCCCTCCCCCCCTCCCCCTCCCCTCCCCCTCCTCCTGTCCCCCCCTCCCCTTCCCCTCTCCCCTCCTCCCCTTTTCCTCCCCCTCGGAAAGACTTTAAGTTCCTCCAAACCCGGATAAAACCCGGCCAAGGCGCAAGCCGCAGTGTTGAGTTATGCAAAACGAAGATGTAAAGTGATCTCTCTCCCGGCGACCCTGGGAACCTCGTCGGTAAGGGCGGAAGTAGCTCTCCTACACAGGGGGACCTTGAGCCTTAAGAGCACCCCGGCGTTTGCACCCCTGTAGGTTGCACGCGGCTGCAATCCCACGAGAGCTAACAAGGGCGGTCATTGGGATTGCAACTTGCTGTTGTTCTTATTAGGCTTGGCAAGGGAGGTGATCCATTCAGAGGTTCACGGAGCGCCCTCGACGCCATCAGCAATCAGCTGGGCGAGAGTTTTGCGGAGAAAGTCGGCGGCGTCTCGGCAGGGTAGGGTAGGGGTAGGGGTAGGGTAGGGTTGGGTAAGGGAGGGCAGGGCAGGGCAGGGCAAGGCAGTCAGCCACGGTCTTATCCATCACTCATCTCTGTTGATTTTTTCCCTCCTTGCGTTCCCTCCTTCTCTCTCTCTCTCTTTCTCGCTCGCTCTCTTCTCCCTCCCTCCTCTCACCTCCCTTCCCTCTCCTCCCCTCCCTCCCTCCCTGCCTCTCCCTCTCCCTCTCCCTCTCCCTCTCCCGCTCCCCCGCCTCTCCACGAAACGAGCAAAGGTTAGTGAATATATAATGATGATATGCAAGACAGATATTCATGTGGAGTGTGAGAGTATCAGCTAAGGTGTAAGTCACTCTCTATCTGTATCTCTCGTTCTCTTTCTCTATCTTTCCTTTTTATCGGTCTGTGTTCTTTTCTCTCCCTTTTTGTCTGGTTGTTTTTGTTTTTTGTGTATGTTTGTTAGCTGATTTGTGGTCTGTCTTGTCTCTCTCTCTCTCTCTCTCTCTCTCTCTCTCTCTCTCTCTCTCTCTCTCTCTCTCTCTCTCTCTCTCTCTCTCTCTCTCTCTCTCTCTCTCTCTCTCTCTCTCTCTCTCTCTCTCTCTCTCTCTCTCTCTCTCTCTCTCTCTCTTTCTCTCCATTGATCTATCTATCTATCTCTACCTATCTACCTATCTATCTATCTATCTATCTATCTATCTATCTATCTATCTATCTATCTATCTATCTATCTATCTATATATCTATCTATCTATCAACCTACCTATCTCTCTATCTATCCATCTATCCATCTATCTATCTATATATATATCTATCTACCTATCTATCTATCTGCCCATCTGTCTATCTATATATCTATCTATCTACCATCTAGCTATCTATCTATCCATCTATTCATCTATCTATCTATCTATCTATTCATCTATTAATATATCTATCTATCTATCTGTCTATCTATCTATCCATCTATCTATTTATCTATCTATCTATCCATCTATCAACCTCCCTTCCTCCCTCACTCTATGCCTCTCCCTCCTTTCCTCCCTATCTCCCTCTTCCAACTCCTCGTCCTCCTCCCTCCTTTCTCTCCTCCCTTTCTCCATATATCTTTCTCACTTCTTTCTTCTTCCTCTCTCTCTCTCTCCTTCTTCACACCGAAAAATAACCCTAAGAAATAGGTATAAAAAATAAAAGTATTAAATTAATATATATAAAAAATACTATGATAAAAAATAATAATATAAAATTAACATGTACAAAAAATACTATGTATGAAAATTAATAATATAAAATTGATATGTATAAAAAATGTATAAAATCATAAATATGATATAAAAATGTGTATAAAAAATGTGAGAATAGAAAGTGAAAAGAAAGAAAGACAGAAGAAGATAGGAAATAAAAAATATATGATAAAGAGGTGGCAACAATACGAACAAAAAAAAAGGAAGAAAAGAAAAGATTAAGAAAAACGAGACGAAAAACGAAAATAGGAATATAAACGAAAAAAAATATATAATAAAGAGAGTAAAGAGGTAATAAGGATAATGAAACGAGGAATAAGGAAAATGTAATAAAGAGGGGACGAAAAACAAAAAAAAGGAAAGGAACGATAAAAAGGAAACGAGGAAAACAATAAGATAATAAGAATGAATACGAAAGAAAAGACATGATAAAGAGGAAGCAATGACACGTAAAAAAAGAAAGAAAAACGAGGAAAAAACAAGAGAAAGAAAATGAAAATTAAAGAACGTAGGAATAGCAATGGAAGAAGAAAAATACGAAGACAAATACAAAGAAAAAAGATGAATAAGAAAGAAAGAAAAACGAAAATAAAAAAGTATTTTTCATTTTCTTTTATTTTTTTATTTTTTTTATTTTTTCTATTCAGTCTTTTTTTACCTTATTTTCGCTTTTTATATTTCATATATAAATATACTGTACGTAAATGGATAAATAGATAGGTAAATATATAGATTGATAGATTAATAGATTGATAGATTGATTCATAGTTTAGTCTCTCTCTCTCTCTCTCTCTCTCTCTCTCTCTCTCTCTCTCTCTCTCTCTTCTCTCTCTCTCTTCTCTCTCTCTCTCTCTCTCTCTCTCTCTTTCTCTCTTGTTTACTCTTTCTCTCTCTCTCTCTCTCTCTCTCTCTCTCTCTTTCTCTCTTGTTTTCTCTTTCTCTCTCTCTCTCTCTCTCTCTCTCTCTCTCTCTCTCTCTTTCTCTCTTGTTTACTCTTTCTCTCTCTCTCTCTCTCTCTCTCTCTCTCTCTTTCTCTCTTGTTTACTCTTTCTCTCTCTTCCTTCCTCTCTCTCTCTCTCTCTCTCTCTCTCTCTCTCTCTCTCTCTCTCTTGTTTAATCTTTCTCTCTCTTCCTTCCCCCCTCTCTCTCTCTCTCTCTCTCTCTCTCTCTCTCTTGTTTACTCTTTCTCTCTCTTCCTTCCTCTCTCTCTCTCTCTCTCTCTCTCTCTCTCTCTCTCTCTCTCTCTCTCTCTCTCTCTCTCTTGTTTTCTCTTTCTCTCTCTCTCTCTCTCCCTCTCTCTCTCTCTCTCTCTCTCTCTCTCTCTCTCTCTCTCTCTCTCTCTCTCTCTCTCTCTCTCTTGTTTACTCTTTCTCTCTCTTCCTTCCTCTCTCTCTCTCTCTCTCTCTCTCTCTCTCTCTATCTCTCTTTTATTACTCTTTCTCTCTCTTCCTTCCTCTCTCTCTCTCTCTCTCTCTCTCTCTCTCTCTCTCTCTCTTCTCTACTCTCTCTCTCTCTCTCCTTCCTCTCTCTCTCTCTCTCTCTCTCTCTCTCTCTCTCTCTCTCTCTCTCTCTCTCTCTCTCTCTCTCTCTCTCTCTCTCTCTCTCCCTCTCTCTCTCTCTCTCTTGTTTACTCTTTCTCTCTCTTCCTTCCTCTCTCTCTCTCTCTCTCTCTCTTTCTCTTTCTCTCTCTCTCTCTCTCTCTTCTTTACTCTTTCTCTCTCTTCCTTCCTCTCTCTCTCTCTCTCTCTCTCTCTCTCTCTCTCTCTCTCTCTCTCTCTCTCTCTCTCTCTCTCTCTCTCCCTCTCTCTCTCTCTTGTTTACTCTTTCTCTCTCTTCCTTCTTATCTCTCTCTCTCTCTCTATCTATCTATCTCTCTTGTTTACTCTCTCTCTCTCTTCCTTCCTCTCTCTTTCTCTCTCTCTCTCTCTCCCCCCATCTTCCTCCTTCCTCTTCCTTCCTCCCTCTCTTCACCCCGCGTTTCCTACCTCAACCCCTCCCCCCACCCCCCCCCCCCTACCCTTACCCCCTCCCTCCCACCCAACCCTTTCCTCCTCTTCCTCTTTATCCAACCCCCCCTCCCCCACCCACCCCCCACCCCCCAAAAAAAAAGAAAAAAGAAAAAAGAAAAAAAAAAGACACGAGAGCGGTTGGCGCTGCTCTTTTGTTTTGTCGGCGATGTAATTACCTGCTTCTGATTGGTCATTACCGGACGCCATTGATTTTCATTGGCGCTAATAACGCCCAGTCATCACCCTGTCATACGTCGTTAACGGCAGGGTTAATGTATAGCCTTCTTTTTTTTTCGTTTTTCTTCGTTTTTCGGGGGTTCTTTTATGTATTGGCTATGTTTTTTTTTTGTTTTTTTCTTTTTGTTTCTTTTTTTTATTTTTTTATTAACTGTTGGGTTGAAAAGAAAGGGGATCTTTTTTTAAATATTTATTTTATTTTTATGTTTATTTTGGTTATGTTATATTTTTGTTATATTTTTATTTTTTCATCGGATTATTTAATCTTTAATTTTTGTTTTATTTGTTACCTGTGTTTTTCTTTCTTTCTTTCTTTCTTTTCTATTTATCTTGGCTATACCTGTAACTATCTATTTACTAGCTATTGATATATCGATCGATATTTCATTTCTCTCTCTCTCTCTCTCTCTCTCTCTCTCTCTCTCTCTCTCTCTCTCTCTCTCTCTCTCTCTCTTCTCTCTCTCTCTCTCTCTCTCTCTCTCTCTCTCTATATATATATATATATATATATATATATATATATTCATGTACTTATATGCGTATATTTCTCACTATATCTATCTATCAATCTATCTTGGTCAACTCACCAGATTATCTATCTATTGAGCTGTCTATCGGCCCGTATCTCTCCATTTCCAACTTTCTATATCTGTACGCTGGTTCCAATCTATCTGTGTGGTCTATTTAGGTCTGTCTTTTGTTGGTCTGTTTGTCTATTCACGTTTATCGATTTTTCTTTTCCACTTTTTTCGTTTTGTTTTTCTTCTCTATCTGCCTCGTTATCTCTGACCCCCCCCCCCCCCCCACCAGGAAACCGATTTTTCTATCTATCTTCTATTCTCCCTCCCTCTATCTATCTACCTATCTCTGTCTATCTGTCTATCTCTCCCTCTTCCTCTCTCTTTATTTTTCTTTTTTTCTTTTTCTTTCTCTTTCTCATTCTCTTTCTCTCTGTTGGTCTGTTTGTCTATTCACGTTTATCGATTTTTCTTTTCCAATTTTTTCGTTTTGTTTTTCTTCTCTATCTGCCTCGTTATCTTTGACCCCCCCCCCCCCCCACACCAGGAAACCGATTTTTCTATCTATCTTCTATTCTCCCTCCCTCTATCTATCTACCTATCTCTGTCTATCTGTCTATCTCTCCCTCTTCCTCTCTCTTTATTTTTCTTTTTTTCTTTTTCTTTCTCTTTCTCATTCTCTTTCTCTCTTTTTTTCTGTTTCTCTGTTTCTCTTTCTCTTTCTCTCTCTCTCTCTCTCCCTCTCTCCCTCTCTTTCTCTCTCTCTCTCCCACTCTCCCCCTCTCTCTCTCTCTCTCTCTCTCTCCCTCTCTCTCTCTCTCTCTCTCACACACACACACACACACAAAAACAACACACACAAACAAACACACACACATTCAAACAAACAAACAAACAAACACACACACACAAACAAACAAACACACACAAACAAACAAACAAACAAACAAACAAACACACACACACACACACACACACACACACACACACACACACATACACACACAAAATGTACATAAGGGTGAAATGAAACTACATAATTCCATGCCTCACACCTTTACTGTGCACACACACACTTAATATTACAAAGGCACGTGCAAAAATATAAGCTTGGCAAAGGGTTCAGTTTTCTGTTTTATTATATATATATCTTAATCTTATATCTAAGTTCTATCGTTGTTGTTGTTTTTTTCTATAATTTTAGGATGAGAGATGAGCAATTGATGATATATGAGGATATTTTTTTTTTTTTTGGGGGGGGCGGGAAAATTTGTGAGAGAAGAGAATACTATTTAAAGTTTGTTTGTTTGTGTGTGTGTGTGTGTTTGTGTTTTTTTTTTTGTTCGTTGTTTTATTTGTGTTTGTTTTTTGTTTATTTTCGTCGGCCCACGGGTTGAGATGCTGAGTTTGGCTTCGTCTTCGTCTACGTCGATGATGCCGGAGAGAATTGCAGGCAATCGGACACTTTTGGCGGGAGGAAAAGAAGGATTCATTTCATCCATTTTTTTCGTCTACTGAGTCACTTCCTTGTTTCATTGTCTATTTATTTTTCTTGTTCAATTTTCCTCGTCTGTTTTCCGTCTTTTCCTCTATTTCTCTTCTTCCTCTTCACCCTTTTTTTTTTTCTCTTCCTCTTCGCTTCACATCCTGTCTGGTTTATCCATTCTCCCTCATCATTCTCTTTCACTTTTCACTTCATCCGCTCATTTTCTTCTGTCTTCCGGTTATTTATCCGTCTCTCTCTCTCTCCCTCTCTCCCTCTCTCTCTCTCTCTCTCTTTCTCTCCCTCTCTCTCTCATCCCTACACTCTGAACGACCACTTTCGTCCGATACATTATGAAAATCGAATAAATAGAGACGAGATCATTTTCACATTGGCTTGGGTCTACCTCTTTGGCTAACTCACTTATACATACATATATAAATGTGAATGTATACATATATACGTACATACATATATATATGTTACACAAATACATATACATAGACATATACGTATATATGTATATGTATATGTATATGTATATGTATACATGTATGTATATATACATATATACATACATGCATACATACATATATACATACATAAATATATATATATTTACAAATACATTTCTAAAAGGTCATCGTTGCCATCAATATGTGGCAGGAGACATTTCTCGTCAAACAGAAACATTAAAACCTTAAAACTAAATGCGTTTGATTTTGTTTTGGTTTGTTAACTCTTAATGAAAGAAAAGGAAATATATACAACAGTAACTCAAGCGAGAAAAGAAAAAAAAGAGAAGATGGATACAAAATACGTCTTTGGTGCAATCAACTACTGTGTGTCTAGCCTACGGACATGAGTTTCTGAAAGGTTATATATATATATATATATATATATATATATATATATATATATATAATATATAATATAATATATATATACATATATACATATAGTTTTACATACATATATAGTATATATACATATATATATACATATATTTCAAATATATATGATGAAACTATTTTTTCGTTGTTTAGCTATTCACAGAAATGAAATGAACAGGAGAATCTTTCCCTTCAGCTTCTTCCTAAGAGAGTCAATAACACCCATATCTACTGTACACATAACGATTTTATACAAATAAGTATCAGTAACTTGTGCATGATAACTTTACATCTATCGGTCATTCATAAGTACTTAAGCTCAATCGTTTGTGCACTTTCAGTCATGGATTTCATGATTTTTACAATTGATAGAACAAAAAAAAAAAAAACTGACCAGCACTATCTCAGACTTAAACCTATATTTACATAAGTTGAGTTTTTCGTTCAATTTTTTTTTTTTTTATTAAGTATTTCTTAGGTTTGTGACAGTGGACTGAGTAACATTTATTTCCACTAAGTTTCCATTCCTTTACGAGTGAGAGAAACGGACACGTATTGACTGAGGCTTCGAAACCATGAGTGATTCTTGCTTCACGAAGCTTCAAGAGTTAAAAATGCTTCTACTGTCGTCTCTGTTCGGTAGCTGACACCGATAAACGAGTCACTGGGTGTTCCTTTGTAAAATAGTCAGCATTCAGCTTCGTTGATGGCATAAATTAATCAATAAATTACCTTAAACGAGAGATTAAAACTCATCCACTCACGAGTCTCGACCCGCGCTCAAGCATCTTCCATTTTCTCTTGCTTGGTTTCCTCCTCCTCCTCCTCCTCCTCCGTCTGCTCGGCACTCTTCTCCTCCGCTTTGGCCTCCTCCTTTTCCTCGCTCTCCGTCGTCCTCCTCTTGACGCTCAGGTCCTGCGCCTCGACCACCTCCTCCTCCTCCTCCTTCTCCTTGTCCTCCTGCGCGTCGAGGTCGATCTCGATGTCGCTGTCCTCCTCCTCGCACTTGTAGTGGGCGCTGTGGGCGGCCGACTTGAGCAGGCAGCGAGCCTGGGCGGCCATGATCTCACGGGCGTGGGCGCTGGAGAGGTTGATGGGCGTGAGGGTGAGGTCACGCCCGAGTGAGAAGCCTGGGTACTGGGGCAGCGAGAGCAGGCTGGCGGGCAGCAAGGGAGGCGGCGGCGGGCGGCTGCTCAGGCGCCCGAGGTGGGCTGAGGTCGAGATGGGCGGGCTGTGGCGGAGATGGGCGTGGGGCAGCGGGTGCGGCATGGAGAGGTTGAGGGCGGCGACCGATGCGGGTGAAGGCGGAGGTTGGGGAAGGGGTGAGAGCAGGCGAGGGTGCGCCGCCAGCGGATGGGGAGGAGGGGGAGAGGTCGAGGCCGGCCGCGGGGAGCGCCGCCCCAGCGCCGCCGACGGGCCGCCAGGGGTGGAACCTCCTGCCGGGGCCGAGGTGGTGGTGGTGGAGCAGGCGCTGGAGGGGCTGGTGGGCGAGGCGCAGGCCGTGGGGCTCGGCCGGCGGACGGACGACGGGGGCGCCGCCAGGGGGGCTGGCACGGGGCAGGGGGACGGGGGGGTCGGGGAGCGGCGCATGTCGGGGCTCGACGCGCCCTCGGAGTAGGGCGAGGTCGTCCTCGGGGAGTGGGGGAGAGGGTCGTCGGAGGAGGAGTAGGGGCGGAGGACGCTGAGCTGCTGGTGTCGCCTCCACTTGGCCCGTCTGTTGGAAAACCACACCTGTCAGAAACCAGGCGGGCGTTACTCCTGGGGTCCGGCTCTTGCGCTTACGGCCTACCTACGCATCTACTCATTCACTTACGTGTCTACTGTCTACTTACTTACTTACTAACTTACTTACGTGTGTCTATCTACCTATTTACTTATTTACTTACTGACGTATCTACCTTCCTACCTCCTTACTTATATTCCTGACTACCTACTTACTTCCTTGCCTGTCTACTTACTTACGACTTACTTAATAACTTACACCTAAACTACTGAATCTTTCACTAATATACTCTTTAATCTACATTTATGATATACTTAGATATACTTAGATATAGTTGGGCATTATGTCAGTAATAAAGCTTTTAGGATATGATATACTAATATACTTTACTTCTTTACTCTCATAAAATGTATCCACAAAAAATATTTCTAGATCCATTTTGAATAAACCAATATATCTAAGAAACATTAAATATATTCAACATAATGACAAACCTTTAAAAAAAATGACTAAAGTATATTCTAGTATACACCTGGTATATTGACGCATTAATGGCCTCAATGACATGCCTACTACATCAGGCTGTTGTATGATATATTTCAAATTATTTCTAACATTTATCTGACTTTCATGACCATTTTCAATTAGATTGTCGAGTGCCTCTTCAATAAAATCATAAGACTGATTTACGGTATTCTGTTACTCAATGGTTAATACAGCCTTTTATTCCTTATTCATAATATCAAATAATTGACTATATTAAATTCTTATTCACTATATCTTAATATTATTCACTATATCAGATCCCCATTCACTTTATCATATAATCATTCACCTTATCTGATCATTCACTATATCAGATCATTCACTATATCAGATCATTCACTATACTAGATCATTCACTATATTAGATCATTCACTATATCAGATCATTCACTATATCAGATCATTCACTATACCAGATCATTCACTATATCAGATCATTCACTATATCAACATAATTCACTATACCGTGCCATTCACTATATCATATCATATCCACTATACCATATCACCATTCACTATCATATCATCAACCACACCATATCTCCATTCACTATAACTATCATACCATTATTATTATTATCATTATTATTATTATGATCATTATTATCATTATTTTTTTTGTATTGTTATTGTTATTATTATTATCAATATCATCATTATTTGTGTTATTATTATTACTATTATCATCATTATTATCATTATTATTATATCATTATTATCGTTGTTATTATTATTATCATTATTATTATTAATGTTATTATTATCATTATTATTATTATACTTGTTATTATCATTATTTTACTATCATTATCATTATGATAATAATTACTAAATCATTATTATCATTATCATCA
>NC_061855.1:4076794-4084294 GCF_019202785.1 Penaeus chinensis
CTCCCTCTCCCTCTCTCCCTCTCCCTCTCTCCCCTTTCCTCTCTCCTTTCTCCCTCTTTTCCATAAGACACACACGCCATAGGAAATAATTGCAGGAACCTTGCATCATGCTGTGCAACTTCCAACCCCGAAAACCTCACCTGCACGCTAATTGAGGGAGATCGAGCAGGTGAGAGTGCCATCTGGAGAAAGGATATACAGAAAGAGAAAGAGAGAGAACGAGAGAGAGAGAGAGAGGGGGTGTATGGAAAGAGAAAGACAGAACGAAAGAGAGAGAGAGAGGGGGGTGTATAAAAAGAGAAAGAGAGAGAACGAGAGAGAGAGAGAGAGAGAGAGAGAGAGAGAGAGAGAGAGAGAGAGAGAGAGAGAGAGAGAGAGAGAGGGTGTACGTGCGTGTGTGCGCTTAAGAAAAAAATAATAAAATCAAAACTTAAAAATTAGCTAATGGAAAGAAAGAACGTAAGAGAAAAAATAATAGAATAAGAATAATAGACATCCAGGAGTGATGGATTAGGCGACATCAGTCAAATTGTGAGGGAAAAGGGGGGAGGGGGAGGTGAAGGGAGGGAGGGGGAGGGGAAGGGGGGAGGGAGGGAGGGAGAAGGTTGACAAGTTTCCAGGAAAGGATTATGGTCGTTTTATCGGGAGGCGATTTTTTTTTTTTTTTCTCTTTTTTTTTTTTTTTTTACATGGCCTTCTCTCTCTCTCTCTCTCTCTATTTTTTTCTTTTTTTGTTTTTTAGTTGTTCCGTTTTGTTTTCTTTCTTTCTTTTATTTTATTTATTGCCCCCTTCCTCCCTTATCTCAATTTTTTTATTTATTTACTTTTTGCAATTGCATTCTGATGGCTTTTTTTTTTTTTTTTTTTTTTTTTAAGTTCGATGATATCTACATTTACTTCTCGCTTTTTCATATTTATTCTATTTTGTCTTATTCATTTATTTGGTGGTTGTGGGTAATTTTCCATTTCCTTCTTTTGGTTAGACGATAATATATATATATTTTTTATTATTCTGTTGTCTTATTTATTACCTTGTTATTGCTTTCGATTTTCTATTATTTACCAATTCCTTGTTTCGTTGTTCTTTGATTTCTTTGCGATTGATTTTGCATATCAATTACTATTTTTATTATTATTTTTTTTTTTTTAATCTTCACTATTTTGATTATTTGCAAATGTTTTATTCATGGTTCGTCATTTACATTAATTTGATTAGTTATGGGTGAAATAGAAGCAAAGGAACGGTATTTAATCGCGGTTTTAATATCAGACACACCTGTGATTTGAACCGGAATTTCCTATGGCGGCGAGAAAATAAAAATAAAAATAAAACGTTATTGAGACAAATACAAAATATTGATTGAGATTGATTTGAAACTGAGCTCGAAATCCGATTGAGATTCATTTGAAACTTCCTGAAACTGAGCTGGAAATCCGATTGAGATTAAATTGAAACTTCCTGAAACTGAGCTGGAAATCCGATTGAGATTTAATTTGAAACTTCCTGAAACTGAGCTCGAAAGCTGATTGAGATTTATTTGAAACTTCCTGAAACCGAATTTGAAATCCGATCCCAGTTAATCAAAGAAAAAAAAATCAAAGAAAACAAATATCGATCGAGATTGATTTGAAACTGAGCTCAAAATTCGATCGAGATTAATTTGAAACTTCCTGAAACTGAGCTGGAAATCCGATTGAGATTTAATTTGAAACTTCCTGAAACTGAGCTGGAAATCCGATTGAGATTTAATTTGAAACTTCCTGAAACTGAGCTCGAAAGCTGATTGAGATTTATTTGAAACTTCCTGAAACCGAATTTGAAATCCGATCCCAGTTAATCAAAAAAAAAAAATAATAAAATCAAAACTTAAAAATGAGCTAATGGAAAGAAAGAACGTAAGAGAAAAAATAATAGAATAAGAATAATAGACATCCAGAGTGATGGATTAGGCGAAATCGCAGTCTAAGACTTGTGAGGAAAAGGGGGAGGGGGAGGTGAAGGGAGGGAGGGGGAGGGGAAGGGGGGAGGGAGGGAGGGAGAAGGTTGACAAGTTTCCAGGAAAGGATTCTGGTCGTTTTATCGGGAGGTGAATTCCTTTTTTTTTTTTTTTTTTTTTTTTTTTTTTAACATGGCCTTCGCTCTCTCTTTTTTTTTTTTTTTTTTTTTTTTTTAGTTGTTCCGTTTTGTTTTCTTTCTTTCTTTTATTTTATTTATTGCCCCCTTCCTCCCTTATCTCAATTTTTTTATTTATTTACTTTTTGCAATTGCATTCTGATGGCTTTTTTTTTTTTTTTTTTTTTTTTTTAAGTTCGATGATATCTACATTTACTTCTCGCTTTTTCATATTTATTCTATTTTGTCTTATTCATTTATTTGGTGGTTGTGGGTAATTTTCCATTTCCTTCTTTTGGTTAGACGATAATATATATATATTTTTTATTATTCTGTTGTCTTATTTATTACCTTGTTATTGCTTTCGATTTTCTATTATTCACCAATTCCTTGTTTCGTTGTTCTTTGATTTCTTTGCGATTGATTTTGCATATCAATTACTATTTTTTTTTTTTTTTTTTTTTAATCTTCACTATTTTGATTATTTGCAAATGTTTTATTCATGGTTCGTCATTTACATTAATTTGATTAGTTATGGGTGAAATAGAAGCAAAGGAACGGTATTTAATCGCGGTTTTAATATCAGACACACCTGTGATTTGAACCGGAATTTCCTATGGCGGCGAGAAAATAAAAATAAAAATAAAACGTTATTGAGACAAATACAAAATATTGATTGAGATTGATTTGAAACTGAGCTCGAAATCCGATTGAGATTCATTTGAAACTTCCTGAAACTGAGCTCGAAAGCCGAGCGAGATTAAATTGAAACTTCCTGAAACTGAGCTGGAAATCCGATTGAGATTTAATTTGAAACTTCCTGAAACTGAGCTCGAAAGCTGATTGAGATTTATTTGAAACTTCCTGAAACCGAATTTGAAATCCGATCCCAGTTAATCAAAGAAAAAAAAATCAAAGAAAACAAATATCGATCGAGATTGATTTGAAACTGAGCTCAAAATTCGATCGAGATTAATTTGAAACTTCCTGAAACTGAGCTGGAAATCCGATTGAGATTTAATTTGAAACTTCCTGAAACTGAGCTGGAAATCCGATTGAGATTTAATTTGAAACTTCCTAAAACTGAGCTCGAAAGCTGATTGAGATTTATTTGAAACTTCCTGAAACCGAATTTGAAATCCGATCCCAGTTAATCAAAAAAAAAAATAATAATAATAATAATAGTAAAATAAAAAATCTTCCTGAAACTAAGACCAGAAACCCGATCGAATTTGAAACTTTATCACACGAAACTGAAACCAATCGATATTAACACGAAACCATAACTATAACGAAGTCCAACCTATGATCGATAATATTACGAAACGGACTGGGAACTCGAGTCTGTAACTGTAACGTCTGAAATTCCTGGTTGAGTGGTAGCATGTGGATGGTGACTGGTGGGTGGAAAGGTGGGTATCAGAAGCAGTCCTGGAGGCGGAGTGGTGACCATACCCGACCGGGATAATATGGATAAGTACAGTGATAGTGGACAGTGCGGATAACGAGAAAGGCAAGCAGGTCGTGGTTGCCTCTGTTATTATCATTATTATTTTCACATGTGTTCTCGGGTGTGTGTGTGTGTGTGTGTGTGTGTGTGTGTGTGTGTGTGTGTGTTTTTCTTTTTGATGTTCTCTGAAACTTTTCTTTTTTGTTTTCCTTTCATTTATAAGCTGTTGTTTTTCTGGAGTTATTTTTCTCTCTCCCTTCTCGTTATCATTTCTTGTCAGTTGGTAAGTTCGGAATTGATTTATTAGTCATTTCTGTTTTTATATCTCGTATTTTTTCTCTCAACATGTGTTGCCAATTCGATTATTATAATTTATTTTGAGAATCCTTTTCTAGTTTTCCCCAAATTATTTTCCTTCCCTCCTTTCCTTTCTTTCTCCCTTTCTTTCTTCTATCCCTATCTCTTTCTGCCTCACCCCTTCTCTTTTCTATCTCTTTTCTCTCACAATTTCCCCCTTCTCTTACCTTCTAGAACGAAAGTCACTACACCGACACCTGTCCCTGTGCACCTGTACTCACTGCCTACTTGATCAACGGTCTTCGTTATTTGCTCTTACACAAGCTGTCCTTAAGGTCTTTCTCTCTTATTCTCACTTTCCTTTGGTTAGTTATTAGATTTCTGTCGTTTTTATTTATCTGTGCGAATGCTTATATACATGTGTATATACGTTTGTTTTTCTCTGTTTGTCTACCGATCTGTCATGGGCAATGTATCGGGCTGGTTTTGTCAATTGAATTGTGTTTATCTATTTTTTTAATTCTATCAGTGTGTATCACCCTTAAACACGTCATAGAAACGCTACCATCACTCTAAAAGCTTACTTACTTGTTCCTCCTTCTCTTCCTCTTCCTCCTCTTTTCTCCCTCATCCATCTTTAAACCCTTATCTCTCCCAACAACAGCGATCTCCACCACTACCTCCTCTGCGCGTTAAAAGCTCACCCTTTTCTCTCCCCCCCCCCCACCCACCCACCAACACTGGCTCCTCTCCCTCTTTTTTTAACCTCAGATAATCCATGTTTTTCCCCACCAATCACCAGCACCGCTTCTTCGCTCTATTCTCACTCGAAATCCACCTCCCTTTCCTCCAGAATTTCTGAAAACTCGCCCTTCCTCAAGCTCTAATCCACCCCTCTACCCCTTCCTCTCCCTCCCCCCTCCCGTTCCCCCCTTACTCCCTCTCCCGCCCACCAACTCCCCGAAGCGAAAACCCGTCTATCGTTATTTAGGAGCGAGGGCGAGAAGAGTTTGCCTGCAGCGCCATGCTTACTGTCATCTGTAATCGCTCTAATACGCACCTTAAGAATCGCTACTGGTATTGAGGACGCGCTAGCTGTTCAGCCCAGGTATTGACATTGTCTACGTCCGCTCGTGTGAACAGCGGGCAAGCAAACAAGCAAGCAAGCAAGCAAGCGAGTGTTCAGATGTTCTCTCGTCCCCCCCCCCCCCTTTTCCCTTCCATTTCCACGGTTTATCCAACGAGATCGACCGATTTACGTTGTGTGTCTTCGTACGTGTTTCTATACACGTAGAACTGCAGCATCAAACCTTTGATTTCTATCCTAAGGTTATAAAATCATCCGAATATATAAGGAGACATTGTTTACCTAGAGCGATTACGATTGGGCAGTAACAGAAGTACAATCATAAGAATAGAGAAAATTGTTGCGTGGTGTGCTCAGACACCTGTACACCTGTGTTAATGGCACTGGCACCTTATTTACGTCATCCGCAATCTCTGACGTCACACAATAATGTAATACCTGCTGAGGGCTCCAAAAGCCGCATATTTCAAGTTTATTTGTGGTAAACGGTATACATAGTAGCTTGCGTCTCTGTGTGCGCGCACTGTACATTAAACAGACAACCTTTCTGGGTAAATGTTTATTAGAGAGCGAGCCAATGGTGTGTCGCAAAATATAATAAATATCGGAGCAGGTGCATGGTGACTGCGTGAATGAAAACAGAGGTAATCAACATCCATACTGTACAGCGGACGATTTATTACAGGAGGAACGACAGGAAAATTCAGAATGCACCAATGATAAATAGATAAATGATAAAAGGCAAAAGGTAAAAGAAATAGAATTAAAAAAATAAATAAATAAAAAGGTAAAACGGAATGGAAGGAAAACGTGTAAAGTTTGCTCAATGATTATTTATTTGATTAACAAAATATATCTTCTTATTGGTGACAGCCTTTGTTATCATTATCACTGTTGTTATCATGATTATCATTAATGTTATTGTTTTCTGCTATTATTGCTGTTATTTTTTGTTGCCACAGGTCATCCTTTTGTTGATAGTATTATTATTATTTGTTTCATTCTTATCGTTATGATTATGATTATAATGCTTATCCACACACTCACACACACACACACACACAAACAATAATCATAAGTATTAGCATGTCTCTACGGACGTGACATGTGGCAAAACACCTGAAGTTCTGCGCATCACGATTTTCTTTTGTTAGAGTCGATTGTCACGTGATTATTTTGCTGTCACTGTTGATATTGTTACAATAGTTGCGATTTGTCGATTTTTGCTAATGCTTAAATCTCATTTACTAATACAATGAGATAGATTAGGAACAGAATGCAAATTACTTAATACCTAACGGAGAGTTTGTTGCTACGTTTATGGCCAAGAAAAAATATATTTTATCATGATCATTTTTATAACATTCTCATTGTTCTTTGCCTTACCTTCTACATCAATTAGAAAATATTTCCAACTCGATTATGACAGAAACATCTTCACTAAGTAAAAGATTCTATTTTATCTTTGCTTCGTGGGATTATAATGAAGATCACTGAAGAATAATAATCATAATGAGACACTGTGTCATTATCACCATAAGCAGCATCACTGTCATTAATACTTGTACAATTGTTTTTATTTTTTTTTATTGCCATTATATTTATTCTATTTTATTATACTATTGCCGCTGGTACTTCTATCGAGACGTAAGCCATTTCCAGTTAAATTTGTAATTACTTTACAATTGTTGTTATTATTCTCATTCTCGAGTATTATTATCACTTAGTATCGTCATTATCACTACTGTAATAAATGTTTATCATTAGGATCATCTTTACGGCCAATGCAATCAGCATTACCTCAGTTTTACCCCAGATCTCAATACTTTTTTTAAATACTATAACTGAAATTTCTATTAACACTTACCAATCTCACCGTTAATATTCTTCATGGCATTACCAGTATCAAAATAGTAATTATCACATGACCAACCATCTTGTATCACGTGACCAACCATACAGTATCACGTGACCAACCATACTGTATCACGTGACCAACCATACTGTATCACGTGACCAACCATCTTGTATCACGTGACCAACCATACTGTATCACGTGACCAACCATACTGTATCACGTGACCAACCATACTGTATCACGTGACCAACCATACTGTATCACGTGACCAACCAGACAAAGTGGTACTTTTGTTCTATGCCAATATGAAGGGACTTTCTAATCACAACTGGCCAATTTTTGGACACTCGTCATGGTGTTCATTTTAGGTCTCAACGGCATCCATATATTTTATTTAACTTATTATTATTATTTTTTTTTTTTTTTTTGATAAATCAGTTTATTTCCCCATTCCTGTTTTTTTTTTTTTTTTATATATCTCTGACTCTTTGTGCTTCTTTGTATATTTTCGTTTTCCAATGTCTGTGCACGCGATTGCATACGCACTCATATACACAGTTGTATATGATTTGCATATATATATATATATATATTATTTTGCTTCGTAGATCTATGTATATACATACATATATGTATATACGAATGCATATAAACTTATATATTTGTGTATATATATATATATATATGTGTGTGTG
>NC_061855.1:4086794-4091794 GCF_019202785.1 Penaeus chinensis
GGAGGTATTGTGCGATGGTGCAAGGCAAGCGCACTGTATGGGTTGCACTCAATAAGTCTTTATTGGTCCCTCCTGATGAAGACTTCCTTTTAGTGCGCACGCGGGATATGGCAACTGCTTTATTTAGTTTGTGTTTTGGGCTTTTTACTTCCTTCTCTCCCCTGGCACAAGTCATGCGATGGTCACTGTACCTCTAAATGTCATTGAGGATTTTGACGGACACTGTATTTCATTCGGGGGTTGGGGCACACTATAGATTTTGGAAGGCACTGTAGCTTTGGCGGGTACCAGTAGTTCCCGCGGCTCTCACCAGATGGCGTACGCGAACACATGCAGGTCCGGGAGAGGCGCTGGAGCTGGCCGCCAATCCTCTCACGGTGCTGCCTTTAAATCACTTGCGGTGCGATTGTTACGGCGACTTCCCTTCCGCGCGCAGCCATTAGGATCGAATCCTTTGGTGGATAATGGTAGAGGACGCGTGTGCACCGGGCGCGTAATCGCCACCAGAGCTGACATAGGTGGCGGCGAAGGGCAGGAGAGAAGCGCGGATTTTGTCCCCGTAATACAGGTGTGACGAGGCCCCGGCGAGGCTCTTTCGAGGCTCTGCACCAACAAGCGTCCAAGACAAATATGGTCGATTGCGAGACAGTGAGTTTTACAATACGGCCACAGCTTAACAGCTCGCCGATGAATACCAAATCACCTTAAGCGATTCTCCCCGCTGTAAGGGCGAGTTTGTCATTGAATAAAAGGATGTTAAGTGCCTTGGCGGGCGAACAATAGAAAATCTGGGCGGGCTTACCGACTCTCCTACGCGTATGACGGGGCAACGCCGCTGATCCGCGCGCTGATTGGTCCTCGCGCATCCGGTGGGCGGAGCCTCTAGCGCTGTTGCCTTTCGGTGGGTTCTTGTTTCTTTGCTTATAGGTTTAGATGCAAATAGTCAAATAAATGGTCGTCGTATTCTATATTCATAATTCTTATGATCGGTTCA
Source organism: Penaeus chinensis (assembly GCF_019202785.1). Classification (NCBI taxonomy): domain Eukaryota; kingdom Metazoa; phylum Arthropoda; class Malacostraca; order Decapoda; family Penaeidae; genus Penaeus; species Penaeus chinensis. Next base: position 4,087,789 of record NC_061855.1, read on the forward strand.
CCTGGCGAGTTGAGATAATTCGAATTACGATAACGGGATGATTGGATTTGTCGCCTTGAATAAAGGAAAGCACCAGGAATGCCATAAGAACTAGCACACGCATGGCGGCCCAGGGAAGTTCCGTGTCGTGAAAGATAATATTGTCGCCGAGCGTTGCCACAAGCACCTGTTCCCGGCCAATGCTGCTTCCACAAGCTTATCCCTCATTATCCAACTTTCATATCGCCACTACTCGCCCAACGAACGAAAGACAAGCGGTGAAACTACATTCACGTCACGCAAAATGATTAAAAAAAAAAAGAAAAAGAACCTTTGTTACCAAATCGCGTCGAAGAAAATGGGGAGAAAATGACTTTAGTCGATTCTTCCCCCTCGAAAAGACATTCCTTCTGGAAGCCCGAGGTGTACGATCTCCGGGCACCTCAAACCACGTCAGTTGAACTAATATTCCTCTCACAATGGACTTCCGGTGGCGTGGGGAGGGAGAGAAGGGAAGGGAAGGGGAGGTTAAGGGAGGGAGGGAGGGAGGGAGGGGGAGGGTTTGGGCGTGTGTGTTTTCCACAGTTTTGTTTTATGAGAAGACGGGCGCCAGGCAGAACAATGGCCGCTGATATTAACCTGTTTCTTAGGTAAGACAAACCGGAAACGTGAGATGGGAGTGCTAGAGTGGGGAGGGGGGGGGGTGAGGAGGGAAGGAGGGGAGAGGGGGAGGAGGAATAAAAGTAGGGAGGCCGTGGAGGTAGAAAGAGGAAAGAGGAGATGATGATGAACAAGCGAGGAGATAGACATAGACCGAGAATGGAAAGGAAGTGTGGTAGAAAAGGGCGGATAAAAAGAAAAACTACGTATGAAGGAGACAAAAGAGAAAGCCGAAGAAAAAGGAAAAATTGGACGTGGAATGGAAACCAAAGGGAAAGTAATGAGATAGGAGATGAGATTCTTAAAATGTCTGATAGGAACGAAAGACGGAGAAAAAAAAATCGACTTAAGAGCAAAAAAAATAAATAAATATGAAAAGGGAAATGCAGAAAAAAATTGAATCTAAAGACGGGGGCGAGACCAAACGACAAAGAGTAAAACAAAAAAAAGTTTAAGAGGAAATAAAGACAAATTCAGATAAAAGCCGGAGGAGGAAAGACAGGATAGAAGAGGAAATGGAAGAATACGAGAAAAGGACAAAGAATCAAAAACATCATCCAACCGAAAATGAAAACCGAAAACATACTGTGAATACAAATCACCGAAAATATCCTAAAGATTCAGGAAGCCTTCAGAAGGGCAATACAGTATAACAATAACCTCACAGGTCATCTTCAATGACTAATTTTCACATTAGGCAGATGTCGTACACAGATGTTCGACACACAATAGATAGGAGAGGATATGGCGGCGATCGTAGCATGCTGTGCACTCATTCCGATAATGGTTATCGGAACTCGAACGACAAAAGGTGATACATGCTCGTTACAGAAATGGGTAATACTAACATTACCAGCGGTGGCAACTATACCAGTAAATGTGTCACACTGAAGCTAGTAAAATCGTTATAGCGAAATGAGTAGGGCTGTCAAATCGCGAGTGGTTAGTATGTTACACTGACGTCAGTAAAGGTGTTTGGCCGAAATTGGTAAAGCTTTTATAACAAAACTATCAAGGATGTTATAACGAAACTACTTAAAGTATCAAAACGAAATGAGCAATGATGTATTAGGAAATAGTGAAGGTGCCACATGGATATCAAATGAAAAAAAGGTATTTTTATCGAAACTAGTAAATCCGACACAATTTAACTAGCACAAGCTGTAATACCGAAACGAACAGACATAAATAAAGGGTTTAATATCGAAGCTATTACAATCATACCGATACAACGAGCGAGTCAATACACACACAAGAAAAAAAATATGAAAAATGTTTCGATGAGATAACAATATATATTTGTTTAATGGGGGAAAACGAAGGTAAACAGTGCGGGTTCGAATCGTGCCACGGTCCGAGGTTCGAAAAGACACCTATTCGAAGCAGAATTCGTAACCGGGCGAAGAAATGTGATACGAGAGAAAGGGAATAAAAAGATTGTTTTCATGGGATATAAAGAACAAATGACGGAATAGATATATATACATGAAAATATATATATATCCACACCTTTATATACTATAAATTAACAAAAACTAAAAATGGAAAAAAGTCACATGAAAGTAGAATACCAAGTAGTGAATATATATATATATATATATATATATATATATATACACACATTTATTTATATACATCTTTTTATCTACATATTTATATATATACTTTTTTTATATAAACATATACACATATTTATAGACATATTTATATATATGTGTATACATATGTATATACATATTTATATACATACATACATATATATATATATATATATGTGTGTGTATATATATATATTATGTAAAGAGCATTTGTATATATTACAAAATGAGATTAACATAAAATTTTAAAAAGAATGTTTCGAAACCCAAATAAAACGAAATGAAATGAAGACTAAACGGCTGACTTTCGTTCAATAATAAAATTTACACAGAAAAGGCGTGACAATAAAGCACACACATAGATGATTGTCGAAAAAAAAAGAAAAAAAAAAAAAAAAATTCGCATGAGTGAGGGAAGGTCAGACTGAATTATAATAAAAACGAATGAAAAACAGATATAGGAGGTTTATAAAGTATATAGATAAATATGACGACTCAAAAAAAAAAAAAAAAAAAAAAAAAAACACGCATTAAAAAAATTGATATATACAAATAAATGAACACAGAGACACAAAACAACAAGAACATATTCAAATAGTTTGATTTAAAAAAATAAATTATAAGAAAAGTATTTATAATAAAAAGGAAGAAAGGACATTACGTTTCGGACAAAGTAATGAAACCAACTCAGGCGAAAATATATCCTTAGACGCAATGATATATATATATTTTTCTGCATCGCTATTTCTACATATATACACAGAGATAGATAAATAGATAGACAGATAAACAGATAGATGGGTGGATAGAAGGATAATAGACGCTAGAATCACCTTTTTTTCCCCTCGAAACGGAAACGAAACGGAAACGCCACCGCATTTTTACTCGAAAACCAAAAAATCGAAAAAACGAAATGATGAATACGCGAAAAACTCAAAATAAACGAAATAATAAGAAAAACAAAAAACAAAAACAAAAGAAAAGAAATTATAAGTACATGAAAAAAAAGAAATGACAAATACATCAAAGAAAACAAAAGGAACGAAATGATAAATACAAGAAAAAAAATCGAAAAACGAAATGGTAAATACGCGAAAGACTCAAAAGAAACGAACTAATAAGTACAAAAAAAAATCAGAGGAAACGAAATGATAAATAAAAGAAAAAAACAAAAGACACGAAATGATAAATACGAGAAAAAAAAACAACAACGAAAAAAAAAAAGATAAATACAAGATAAAAAAAAAAAAATCAAAGGAAAAAAAAAAAAAAAAACGAAATGAAAAACACATGAAAAAACCAACAAAAGGCACGAAATAATAAATACAAGAACCCCCCCCCCCCCCACACACACACACACCAAAACAAAAAAAAATAATAAACGAAATAATAAATACAAAAACAAAACAAAAGAAAACGAAATAACAAACACAAGAAAACCCCCCAAAGACACGAAATGATAAGCGCTTGCCCTTCCACCTCAAGGCTTCACTACGAAACTGATCATTAAGCCTTCAACGACCTATAACATCCGCCTTTAGATAAGAGGGGAAGGGGAGAGGGGAGGGGGAGAGGGGGAAAGGAGAGGGGAGGAGGGGGGGAGAGGGAGAGGGAGAGGGGGGAAGGAGAGGAGAGGGATAGGGGAGAGGGAGAGGGTGAGGGAGAGGGGAGGAGGGGGGGAGATGGGAGAAGGGAGAGGGAGAGGGGGAAAGGAGAGGGGAGGGAGAGGGAGGAGAGGGGGAGAGGGAGAGGGAGAGGGGAGAAGGTGA
>NC_061855.1:4094294-4096794 GCF_019202785.1 Penaeus chinensis
GGGCGAATCGGGAGAACGCCTTAAACCGTGCCTGCCGGCGGCGTGGGCGCTGCTGCTGCGTAAGGCCAAAGGAGGGGGGGGGGGTGAAGGGGGAGGTGGAAGGGGTAGGTGGAGGGGGGGAAGTGAAGGGGGAAGGGGGAAGGGGTGAGGGGTAGGGGGGAGGTGGATGGGAAGGGGTGAGGGGTAGGGGTTAGGTGGAAGGGGGGAAGTGAAAGGGGAAGGTGGAAGGGATGAAGGAAAGGGGTGAGGGGCAGGTGGAAGGGATGAGGGGCAGGGGAAGATGGAAGGGGGTGAGGAAGGGTTAAGGGAAGGGGGCGTGGGAGAAGGGAGGGGGCGCGTGGGCGTGAGGGAGAGGCCCTTTAGGAGCGTGTGTGTGTGTGTGTGTGTGTGTGTGTGTGTGTGTGTGTGTGTGTGTGTGTGTGTGTGTGTGTGTGTGTGTGTGTGTGTGTGCTTGGGTCCTCTCCCTTCTTCCGTGTCGGTATGTGTCATTCGGTTTAAATTCATATGTCTGTCGGGAAAAAAGTGGATGTTTGTCTGTCGAGAGATCTCTCTATTTACATATCAACCCATCTATCTACCCCCCTATCCTTCCCTCTTTCTCATACTTTCTGTTGCTCCTTATCTCTCTCTCTCTGTCTCTCTATCTATTTATCTGTGTCTCCCTTCATTAATCTGTTAATTTCCCCTTTCCTCTCTCTCTCTCTCTCTCTCTCTCTCTCTCTCTCTCTCTCTCTCTCTCTCTCTCTCTCTCTCTCTCTCTCTCTCTCTCTCTCTCTCTCTCTCCCTCTCCCTCTCCTTCTCCTTCTCCCTCTCCCTCTCCCTCTCCCTCTCCCTCTCCCTCTCCTCTCCTTCTCCTTCTCCTTCTCCTTCTCCCTCTCCCCCTCCCTCTTATTCCCTCCCTCTCCTTGTTATTCCCTCCCTCTCTCTCTTATTCCCTCTCGCTTATTCCCTCTTTACTCACTCATTTCTCATTCTGGAATAACTGTCGTTTTATCACACTGTTTTTGCCTCTGTTTACACCACTTCCTTTATTACAACTGCATAAGTAATAACCAAGAGTCAGCCAGCTTCAATTACGTAAAATAATCATTAATTACCTAATTTAAACAGTTAATTAAGGAATTCGAGAGCATTCACCCTCACACTTCTTCTTACGCGAATTTACTATTTCACGTAAAGTCGCATTTTTGAAAAGAGTGAAGGTTCAGAGTTCATTTTATGTAATATTTATTTATATAATTAAATTGATTGATATAATTACATTTATATAATACGGGATGTTTAAAATTTGAATGAACGGCTTTTTTGGAATATGTTGCAGGTGGTAGACATATATTCACGTACCCGGAACGAGTCCTTTTAAAATATATATATATATATATATATAGGAAGGCGTATCGTGTGTAATTAACATATGTAGAAAATGGCATTTTTATAGCTATGAAAGTTTATAATTTCACGTTTTTTTTTTTTTTTTTTCTTTTACAATTGATAAACAAAAATAAAGTTTACTATTTGGCTATAGCGTTTTTATTTTCTTTGTTTGGTTTTCTTTTCTTTTCTTTTCTTTTTCTTCAGTTTTTTTTTTTTTTTTTCCTTCATACAAAAAAAGGCATAAAAACAATGGTTCCTTTCGTTGTTTCTACACTGACCGCTCTATTAGGAAATCTTTTCTGCTATTTTTATCTCTCCATCTCTCTTTTATTTCTCTGTCGATCTATCTATTAAGCTCTATCACTCTACTGATTCATTTGTTTACTTGAGATTCTAGATAGATATTTATGTCGGCCAACTTTCTCTTTCTTTCTCTCATTCTTTTCCTCTTTCTCTTTCTCTCCCCTCTCCATACACCCATCCATCTATCCATTCATTAATTTATTTATCCATCCATCAACCTATCTATTCATCCATCTATCTCTCCATCTCTCCCTCGTTCCCTCTCTCTACCTTCCTTCCTTCCTATGTATCTTTTATTCTTTCTTCCTCTTTATCCATCCTCCTTCTCTCCACCCCTTCCTATATCAAGTAAACTATAAGAACCAAGTAAACTATATTACCAAAAAAAAAATTAATTTCTCGCTTCGAAAATCCCGCCAAAAAAAAAGAAAAAAAAGTCAAAAACTCAAATTCCAAATTCTCTCACGCATTTTCCCGCCAAAAACTCGCGATTTGACGTCGATCACACAAGCTATGCATTCAAAAACAGCTATAATATCACAGATGTAATAAAGAAAGAATGAAATTTGGGGAAAAAACAGTGAATAAATGACTTAATGGTCGGTAACAGTCCAACAGTCAATCACGGGGAAAATGACAGTTATTTTCCCGCGCGTCAAACGTACGCCAGTTTCCGTCCGTAAAACACAGCTGTTTTAATCACCAAATACGTCATTTAAATCTACGTGAAAGAGCCCCATGGAATTTGCAACCCCACCCCCCTCCCCCACCTTCTCTCCCCTCTCTCCATTTTTCTGTTCACTTTTTCATTTGTCTTCATTTT
>NC_061855.1:4099294-4121794 GCF_019202785.1 Penaeus chinensis
ATAGTTAGATAGTAGATGGATAGATAGTTAAAGGGATAGGATAGATAGTAGATAGATAGATGGAAGAGACTAGTTAAACGGCGATAGTATGTGAGGGAGTTAGTGAGTTATGAGAGATTGATAGAGAGATAGTAGAGGGAGTAGTGTAGAGAGTTGGAGAGATAGCGAATGGTGTGTGAGTGGTGTGGGATAGAGTGGGATGTCGGCTGTGTTGGTGAGGATGTGATGATTTGAGAGTTTGGTTGTGGGGGTGTGTGAGTGGGAGATAGAGAGTGAGTACAGCGCGAACTTCAAGGAGGAGGGGGGGCCCGGGGGGGGCAGATGCTGCCGGCGACGGCGGTCCACGGTATAGGAGAGAGCTCTGCGTACGCCACGCGCCTGCGCTTTCGCGGTAGCGGCGGGTCTCCGGCCAGGCAGCGCCGAGGCGCCAGGTGGAGAAGAGGAAAGTGGCAAACACCAAAACGGGGACACATGCGAACGCAGGGCGAACCGGCCAAAGGGGCCAACCGTGGGAGGGTTGACGGGTGAACACGGCCCGCGACAGCCAGCCCTGCAGACCACGGGAAGCGCTGGCCCCGTGTAAAAGGCAACCACCAGCCCGCCCCCAGGCCGGTGGGGGGGGTGCCACTGCCCACCGCCCCTTCGGGCCGCCCCCGCCCCTCCTCCCGCCGACTCCCGGCCCTTCCCATCCATATCCCGGTGACCCTCATCCCCCTTCCCTCACCCCCCTCCCCTCACCCCCCTCCCCTCACCCCTCCCTTTCCTCCTCCTCATCGACCTTCCCAGCACCCCGCCCCTCACCCCATTTCCTAACACCTCTCCCCTCGGCCCCACTTCCTTCACCCCATCCACCTCCATCCTCCTGCCACTCACCCCGGCCCCTCCCTCCCCCTCCCCCTCACCCCCTCCCCTCCTACCCTCCTCCCCCTCCACCCCCTCCCCTCACCTCCCCTACCCCCTGCCCTCAACCCCTCCCTCCTTCCCCTCGTCACGAACACCGTCCACCAGCCCGACGCCGAGCTGTTCTGACGACCGTTCCTGCTACCACTTGCCTCAACAATTGTGATGAGAGACAGACATGTGTAAACATACATACGTTCAGTCGAATATACATACAGACGTACATACATGCGTACATATATGCATAGGTACGTACGTGCGTACACATACACATACGTACATATACACATACACATATTGACTCACACGTACATATACACGTAGAGTTTGCGTGTTAGTGGAGAGGGGAAAGGAGAAGGGAAGAGTGAGGAATAGAGGGGAAAGGAGAAGGAAAGAGTGATGAATAGAGGGGAAAGGAAAAGGAAATAGTGAGGAATAGAGGGGAAAGGAGAAGGAAAGAGAAAAGGGGAAGTGGAAAGGAAAAGAGGAAGAGGGGGGGGGGGAAGGAGGGAAAACGAAAAGATTGACGACAACTTGTGTACGGCAGATAAACAGACAGACAGAGCTAAAAGATTACTCCGCACACACAAATAAGATACACACAAAGATACACACAAATGGATACAAGAAAAGATAGACGGATAAAAATAATTCCACGAAAAACGGAAAAAGAAACGACCATTCTTCTTTTTTTTTTTTCCTTCTTCTTCTTCCTCTTACATTCTCTTTCGATTTTCTTTTTTTTTGTTGCAAGTAATCTCGGTCTTGCCAAGGTTGTGTGGCCTGACGCAATTGCAGAACTGCGTTGAATATAATGAAATACAGAGTGTCCCTTGCGAAGGTCAAATTATTTAAGTTTCTCACGTCATGACATCGATTACGAGTCATGAGTAATATGACATACCGGTTCACACGCATGGCAAAAAAAAGAAATATGTATATATACGTACGTTACGGCCATTTTGCAAAGTGTATCGTATAATTTGTAGGTATTAATCGTTCATAGTATCATTTTTTTTGGTCTGAAATATATACGTCGTTTTGTATTACTCCGCGATCGCAAAGAGAGAAGGGAAAGGCAAAGCAAACTCCGAAAGGAATGCTCAGCCAAGCCCGGCCGGCAGCCATATGCTTCGCCCCGCCGTGAGCACTGTCACGAAAGCGTTCCGGAACCCCGCTTCTAATTGGTCACTCACGCCGCGGGCCGACCAATCCGCGCGGGCGTTGCATGCGAGCCGGGGGCCATTCTTTTGGCGCGCTCAACCACGACGGAAACAAAGGGGGGTCGCGGCCGCAGGTCGGGCTGGCCGCCATCTTGAATTGAGGAAAAAGGAACTCTGCCATTTTGCCGGCAGTCCTTGGTTCGTACGCGCTTTGTCACGCTCGCGAGGGATGAAATGTTACCGCGTCACACTCGCTTCTCTCTTGCGATTCAGTCGCATTTGATTCTGAATAAAAAGCCCGAGAGACAATTAAGGACTCGTGAGATTGCAACTCCTTTGTCTTATGCGAGAGAGTATTGCAATTTGAAGGCGCACTATATTTCGAATCTTTAAAATAAAAAAATAAAAACTGAAGAAAAAAACTAAAAATATTCCACAACCACTTCAACCATCTTACAAAAAGGAAAAACCAAACAAAATAAGACATATGGAGTTCCCACCGAGAGACTCGCAGACGGGGGGAGGCGAGGGCAGCCGGCAAGGGCAAGCAACCCACTTTCTAGATCCGTGTTGTCGACGTTCGCCTCTTAAAATAACAGGCGCCCACAAGTCTACTCCACCTTGTGGACAATGGCGGGCGGCTCGAGAGGGAGAACGGAGGGGCGAGACCGATCCCTGCGGAGAAGCTGTCGCGAGAGCGAGCCGACCGAGCCGTGCGACGACCGTGTCGAGCGCGCTCGCGCAGGACGGGATGACGAGGCGATGAGAAGGTTTTGCAGTCCGCCGGAGGACGCCCCGAGCTGACGAGCCCGTCATCGCCGACCCTGAGACGAGCCTCCGGACCGACGACGCGCCCGCCCGCCGCCGACGATGACCAGACCCGCGACGAGCGAGAAGAGAGAGAAGCCGGACGGACCTCGGCGAAGTCCCCCGCTGCCGGTCGATGCTCGAGACGACGCCGCTGGAGACCGAGACGCGCGTAGCGAGAAGGACCCGACGAGCTGCGGACGAGGAGACCGACTGAGATTCTCGCCAGCCGAGGCGGAGCTCCAGACGGTGGCCCGAGAAGGAAAAGAAAAAAAAAGAGAAGAAAAAGAAAAGGGGGCTATACCACAGGTAAGGCGGGGTAGGGTGCAGTTTGGGCCGGGGCTAGGCTTGATGTGGCGTCCTGTAGGGTGTGGTTGTGGGCGTGCGGTGAGGTTGGTCCGGGGGGGGGGGCGTTGCGATGACGGCGGATGGGGTGCAGTGGGCGCGTGGCGACTCGGAAACGGGCCGTTGATGCGACGAAGGTAGTGAGGGGGGTTTTGCGAACTGACTGGGTAGTGGTTGGGGGGGGGGGGCATTGGGGACGGGGGGCGCGGGAAGCGTAGGACGCCGCATATCCACGGCCTCAGACGGGGACAACGGCGGACGGAAAGAGGAAGGGCGCGGACCAGAGGGTCGGAGCTCTAAGCGGCAGAGAGAGGAAGACGTGACAGGAGAGGGAAGAACCGCAGGAGCCGGAAAAGAAGAAGACAAGCGAGGCGGCGGCGGAAGGAGGAGGGGAGGAGGAGGCGGCGGAGGCGGAGGAGGACGAGGAAGAACGAGGACGCGGTGGAGAGGAGTAGGAAGGAGTGGAAGAGGACAGGAGAGGAAGAGGAAGGAGAGCACGAGGAAGGAGAGGACGAAGAAGGCGCAAGAAATAAGGGGGCGGAGGCCGGCGGAGGCTGGGGAGGCGGCGGCGGAGGAGGAGGAGGGGGCGAAGGCGGAGGAGGAGGGAGGAGTCGGGGCTGCCGAGAGGAGGAGGAGAGAACGAGGACGGAGCGGACGAGGACGGAAGAGGAGAGGAGGAGAAGGAAGGGAAGGAGCGCCAAGAGGCGCCGGCGCTCGGCAGACGACACTGAGACGCACAAGGTGGGCGGCGACGGAGGCGGCAGGGAGCGGAGGAGGCGGCGGCGGTAGGAGGAGGCGGAGGCGGGCGGAGCAGGATGGAGGCGGAGGAGGCAGAAGAAGAATAGGAAGAGGAAGAAGCAGGACGAGGACCGCAGCGGAAGAGGACCGAGGACGAGGAGGAAGATGACGCCGACAAACAGGAGCAAGCCAAGCGCGGGGGCGGCGAGGCAAGCGGAAGAGGAAGCTTGGGCACTGACAGACAGCAGACACAGGGGGAGGAAGCATGCCGAAGAAGAAGCACGGCAGCACAGACACAGACAAGAAGAACGGAAGCCGAAGAGATGACGCAGCAAGACGACGCCGCAGGACAGAAGAAGAATATCGGCAGAAGCCGCCTCGGCCGCCGCAGCACACACGAAGCCGAGCAGAAGAGCACAGAAGCCGAAGACAGGCAATAGGACAGAGAGCAGGAAAGACACTCCAGCAGCAGTAAAGCCAGAGCACCGACACCGAAGACGCCGCCGCAGCCGCGACGCCGTCCGACCCAGGAGGCAAGGCCGGCGCACGCTCCTGGCCCACTGGCCTGCGCCGCCCGACCTGACTCGGACTCAGCCCGCCGGCCGCACGCGACCTCCGACCTCGCCGCCGCCGGCCTCCGCCGCTCCTCCGTGCCGTACATCCTCCTCGCCTCCTCCTCCTCCTCCTCACTCCTCTTTCCGCCGCCCTCACCACTCTGCCTCCTCCTCCTCCCTCCTCCCTTCCGCCTCTCCTCCTCCTCCCGCCTTTCCGCCTCCTGCTTCCTCCGATCTACTCCCTCCTCCTCCCTCCTCCCGCCTCCTCTCCTCCGCCTCTCCTTCCTCCTCCTGCCTCCTCCCCTTCTTCCTTTCCTCCTCCCCATTCCTCTCCTTCCTCCTCCTACCTTCCTCCTCTCCTCCTCCTCCCCTCCTCCTCCTCCTCTCCCTCCTCTCCTCCTCCTCTCCCTTCCTCCTCCTCCTCCTCCCCTTCTTCTTCTCCTCCTCCCCTTCCTTCTCCTCCTCCTCCACTTCCTCCTCCTCCTACTCCTCCTTCTCCTCCTCCTCCTCCCCTTCCTTCTCCTTAGACCGCCTTAAGAGCTCCATTTTTTAAATAAATTTTTTGTTACATCCATCAATCTATATTGTGTTAAATGGTTTGCTAAATTAACATGCTTAACAACGGTCCTGTCTCAGCTCTCCTTCACTTATTGTTATAATTTTTTCCCAAGCAAACATCAACGTTCGTGTTCGTTATATCTTCTTACTCCGATAACGAATTTCCGTATTTTTTTTTTATTTTATTTCATTTTTTTTTTTAAACATTGCAGTAAGACTTCACGTGGCCTGTCACGGCGCGGAATGAAAGGCAGGAATTGAAAACGATAATTTTTTTTCTCTCTCTCCTCTTTTTTTTTTTTTTTTTTTACGAAACATTACGAAAGAAACAGCGAAGGCGAGATCATTTTTAATAGGAGTAATTCGTGTTCATTTTCGTATTGTAACGTATTGTAGCTATTCGTGATGTTGAGAGGGAGGGAGAGAGGGAGAAGAAGAGTGATAAATAGAAAGAGGGTGGGAGGGAAGGGAGAAGGGAGAAGGAGATGAGAGAGGAAAAGAGAGAAAAAGCGAGGGGAGGGGAGGGAGGGAGGGAGGGGTAGGGAGGGGAAAGAGGGAGGGGGGAGGGAGGGACGGGAGGGAGAGAGGGAGGGAGAGAGAGAGAGAGAGACGCACGGGGAGTTGAGAGAGGGAGGGAGAGTGAGGAGAGAGAGGAGAAAAGATTGCGAAAAGAGAGAGAGAGAGATTAAAGAGATGAGGAGAGAGAGAGTGAGAGACGGAGGAGAGATGGACGACAGAGGAGAGAGAGGAGAGAGAGAAGAGAGAAAAGGGGGGGGGGAGGAGAGAAGAGGAGATGAGAGGAGGGGAAGAGAGTGAAAAAAGGGAGGGAGGGAGGGAGGGAGGGAGGGAGGGCGGGAATAAGTGGTGAGGGAGAGGAGGGGGGTAGGAGGGCGGGAGGGAGGGAAAGAGGGAGGGAGGGAAGGGAAGCTTGTATGGAGAGGGAGGGAGGGAGGGAGGGAGGGCGTGGATGGAGGAAGGGAGGGAGGGACGGAGGGAGGGAGGGTGGGAGAGAGAGAGAGAGACGAGACAGAGAGGAGAGAGAGAGATAGGACGAGTTGTGGAGCGAGAGAGAGAGAAAAAGAAGAAAGGAAGAGAGAGAGAGGACAGAATGAGGAGAGAGTGTGAGGATTGAGAGACTGATGTGGACGGAGAGAGAGATGGGGAGAGAGTTGAGTGGCGAGAGAGGAGAGAGAGAGAGATGATGTGAGTGGAAAGATTGAGAGAGAAAGAGATAGATGAGAGATTGAGAGTAAGAGAGAGATGAGAGAGAGATGAGGAGAGAGACCGAGCAGAGAAGAGGAGATGATGAGATGAGAGGATTAAATGTAGAGAGGAGATCGAGAGAAAAGATGACGAGAGAGAGAGACATTCTTACGTGTATGAAAGTCCACGCTAGAGATATAAACAACGTAAAGTGTAACCAACAGAGAGAAATAAAAAAAGAGGAGATAAGAGAGAAAACAAAAGGAATATTAATCGAAATAAACAAGTTAAATAAACAAGAAACAGAATTACCTCTAAAGCTAAACGCAAAATAAATAGATAGAGAGATTAGATAGATAGACAGGCCGATAGACAGATAGATAGATAGATAGAGAGATGGACAGACAGATAGATAGACAGATAGACAGACAGACAGATAGATAAATAAATAGACAGACATATAAATAGACAGATATATTTAAAGATAGATATAGACAGATAGATAGACAGATAGATAGACATAGATAGATAGATAGGCAGACAGACAGATAGATAGATAGATATAGACGGATAGACAGACAGACAGATGGACAGATAGATAGATAGATAGATAGATAGAGAAACAAAGACAGAGACAAATAAAGAGAGAGACAGAGACAAAGAGACAGATACAGACACACAGACAGACAGATACAAAGAGACAGATAAAGAAAGAGAGACTGAGACAAAGAGACAGATGAGAGAGAAAGATATAGACAAAGAGACAGATAGACAGACACAAAGACAGATACAGAGCGACAGGCAGACACAGAGAGACAGACAGACAGACAGAGACAAAGAGGCAGACACAGAGAGACAGACAGACAGACAGAGACAAAGAGGCAGACACAGAGAGACAGACAGACAGACAGAGACAAAGAGACAGAGACAGAGCCAGAGAGAATAGGAGAGACGAAGGCAGACAGACAGACAGACAGACAGACAGGACAGAAGACAGAGACAAGAGACAGGCCAGATGAGGATTGGGTGGGCGAGGGCAGACAGACAGCAGACAGGCACGACAGAGACTAAGAGGACCGAGCTCAGAGATTAAATTGGAGAGACGAGGGCAGACAGGGACAGCAGCACAGAGAACAAAGATACAGAGCAGGGAAATAATAGGACGGACGAGGGCAGACAGACAGACAGACAGAGACAAAGAGACAGAGCCAGAGAGAATGGGAGGGACGAGGGCAGAGAAGCGTGATGGGTGACCTGGACGGTATATTGATCCAGAGGTGGTGGGGGAGGGGGGGGGCGGTAGAAAGAGGGGGAGGAGGGAGGAGGTGGGTGGTTAGAACAAGGGGGAGGGGGAATGGAAGGGCGGGAGAGGTTGATAGGGGGGGTGGGAAGGTGGGGGGGCGTTTGGGGGCCACGCCAGATATTATCTAAAATTGCCCAATTTCATGCATTTGGGGAACATTGATAAGGATCAGTGGTACGGCTTATGGAGGGAAGAGGGGGGGGGGGGTGGGAGGTTCGATGGAGGGGGGTAGGGGGCGGTGGGGGTCGATGGACGGGAATGGATTGGGGGGGGGGTCGTGGAGGGAATTGGGGTGGGGGTCGATGGAAATTGGGGGAGGGGTCGGGATCAATGGAGGGAAGGAGGGCGTGGGGGGTCCAGATGGAGGGTGGTGTGGGGGTGATTGGGGGGGGAGGGAGTATAAGGAATGAGGGGTTCAGTGGGTGGTGTGGGAGGGTAAGGGGGGTGAAAGGAATTTTTGAGAAGGGAGTGGGAAGAGGAGGTGAGAGGGAAGTGACGAAAAGTGGAAATGAGGGCATCTGATTTTTAAAAAAGGGAAACGGTCGGGAGAAGAGAAGAAGAGAGACCGATGAGAGAGCTGAGGGGGAAAGAGAGAGAGAGACGATTGAGTGAGAAGAGAGGAGAGAGACTTGAGGACGAGAGGACTGGAGGAGAGAGAGGAGTGAGATGAGAGGAAAGACACACACAGAGAGAGTGAGAGAGAGAGAGACAGAGAGAAAGAGAGAGAGACAGAGACAGGAGAGAGAGGACAGATGATGAGAGAGAGAGTAGACGAGGAGGTAGAGAGATGAGAGAGACACAAAAGAGAGTAGAGTGGAAGCAGAGAGAGATGCCGAGGAATAGACGGGATGTGGGAAGGCACGTATGTACGAGAGAGATGAGATCGGAGGACCATGAGAGAGAGTGAGAAGAGAGAGAGAGAGGATGAGAGTAACGAGCATGGGACGGTAGAGAGAGGCGACACAGGAGTGAAAGAGAGAGAGGAGAGAGAGAGAGACAGAGACAGAGAGAGACGGACAGAGGAGAGAGAGAGACAGAGAGAGAGAGAGCGCGTGGGAGTCCAAGAGAAGCCGATGGAGAAGGTTGTGAGAGGAGAGAGAGAGAGAAAGAGACAGAGACAGAGAGAGTGAGAGAGACGAGGCGGAGAGTAGACGAGAGGAGAGGAGAGAAGAGTGAGAGAGAGATAGAGGGAGGGAGGGTTAGGGTAAGGGAAGGGAGGGAGGGGATGGGTAGGGGGTTCAGGGAGTGAGAGAGAGAGAGAGAAGAGAGAGAGAGAGGCGAGAGAGAGAGAGAGATGAGGGGGGGAGAGGGAGGAGAGAGAGAGAGAGACGAGCGAGAGAGCGGGAGACGAGCGAGATTGAAGACCCGAGACCCGGACGATGAGAGAGATTGATGAGAGAGAGGAGGAGAGAGAGAAAGTGCATGAGAGGGAGAGAGAGAGAGATCGAATTGAAGAGAGAGAGAAAGAGGAGAGGGAGAGATTGATGAGACTGACGAGCTGACGAGCTGAGAGTGGAAAGAGAGAGAGGAGGTGATGAGAGGAGAGAGAGCGAGGAGAGAGAGAGGAGAGAGAGAGTAGCGAGCGAGGTGAAAATGAGAGAAGAGCGAGAGAGAATGAGAGGGAGGAGAGAAGGAGAGAGAGTGAAAGAGAGGGAGAGAGGGAGGAGAGAGAGAGAGAGTGAAGAAGAGAGGAGAGAAAGAGAGGGAGAGAGGAGAGAGGGAGAGAGAGAGAGAGAGAAGGGGGGGAGAGAGAGAAGAGAGAGAGAGAGAGAGAGAAAGAGAAGAGAGAAGAGGAGATGAGAGAGAGTGAGAGGTTGCCCGAGAGTAAGGAGAGAGAGAGAGAGAGACGAGAGAATGAGATTTTGATGAGAGAGAGAGAGAGACGTGAGGAAAGAGATAGAGAGACGGGAGAGAGAGAGAGGAGAGAATCGGAGAGAGATGACGAGATGATGAGAGAGGAGAAAAGAGAGAGAGGGAGAGAGAGAGAGTAAGATGACAGGAGATTGAGAGAGAGAGATGAGAGAGAGAGAGAGAGAGAGATGAGAGAAGATGAGAGAGAGAGAGGAGGGGAGAGGAGAGAGGGAGGGAGAAGACGAGAGAGAGGAGACGAGAGTGGGAGAGAGGGCGAGGGGAGAAGGGGAGAGGGAGGGAGAGCGAGTAGGGGAGAGGGGAAGAGAGAATGGAGAGGGAGGGAGAGATGGGACGAGAGAGACGAGAGAGGAGGAGACAGAGAGAGAGGCTGTGATGAGAGACGAGGGAGAGGAGAGAGAGGAGAGGAGGCAGAGAGGTGGTGAGACGAGAGTAGGGGGGAGGAGAAAGACGGAGAGGAGGACGCAGAGTAGAGGAGAGAGGGGAGAGAGGGGAGCGGGACAGGAGAGAGGAGAGGAGAGGGATGGAAGGAGGGAGAGAGCGAGGAGAGGAGAGGGAGCGAGAAGGACGAGAGAGGAGGAGAGAGGAAGAGAGGAGGAGAGAGGAAGACGGGGGAGGGGAGGGGAGAGAGAGGGAGAGAGAGAGATGTTGGAGGGAGAGGAGAGACGGGAGGGGTGAGAGAGGAGTGTGAGAGGGGAGAGGGAGAGAGGGAGAGGAGAGATATGCGAGGAGAGGGGGAGGAGACGGAGAGTGGTAAAGAGGCGTGAGGAGAAGGAAGAAGATGAGAGGGAGAGGAGCAGAGGGGATGAGAGAGAGGGGAGAGAGCCGTAGAGCGAGGAGGCGAAGAGGCAGAGAGAATGAGAGGAGACGAGAGTGAGAGGAGGGAGAGAGAGATTTTGAGAGAGGAGAGAAGGAGGAGAGGGAGGAGAGAAGAGAGAGGGAGAGAGATACGAGAGAGAGAGCGTGAGAGACAGAGGAGAGAGGAGGGGAGAGAGAGAGAGGAGTGGAGGAGGGGAGGAGGAGGGGGGAGAGCGAGGAGAGAGAGCTAGAAGGACGGAAGGAGGGGGGGAAGGACGGAGGAGGAGAAGTGGAGGGAGATGAGAGAGGCGGAGGAGAGAGAGATAGACAGAGAGCGCGAAGGGAGGCGGGTGACAGAGAGAGGGGAAGAGAGTGAGAGCAGGAGAGGAGAGAGGTGAGGAGCAGAGAGCGAGAGAGGGAGAGAGGAGGAGGAGAGGAGGAGAGAGGGGAGGAGAGGAATCGGAGGGCGGAGAAGAGGAGAGAGAGAGGGGTGAGAGTGGGAGATGAGAGAGATGCGAGGAGCTGAGGCCGAGAGAGAGAAGAGCGAGAGAGAGAGAGGGCCGATGAGGAGATGGAGAGGAGGGAGATGAGTAGACGATTGAGCGGAGCCGAGAGTCGGAGACGGAGATGAGAGAGAGAGGCGGAGAGGTGGTGGAGGAGAGCTAGCTGGAGAGAGCAGAGTGAGAGAGGGAGGCAGAGGGGAGGGTGAGCGAGGAGAGAGAGAGAGAGAGAAAGATGAGACGCGGAGAGTGGAGAGGAGAGAGACAGATGAGAGAGACAGCAGCAGATGGCATGGAGGAGAGGGGGAGGAGAGGGGTGAGAGGAGAGAAGAGAGAGGGAGAGGGGAGGAGAGACCCGGAGAGACGAGGAAGAGGAAGAGGAGGAGAGCAGCGAGTGGAGAGAGGAGGAATGGGAGAAGAGAGAAAGAGAGGAGAACAGAGCAGAGCAGGAGTGGGTAAGATGACCGAGGAGGATGAGCAGAGATGAGGAGAGAGAAAGAGAGAGAGGGAGAGGGAGACGAGAGGAGAGACCCGAGGGAGAGGAGAAGACGAGAGAGCGAGAGAGATGGTGATCGAGGAGAGTAGAGAGAGAGAGAGAGTAAGAGAGGGGAGAGGAGAGAGAGAGAGAGGGACTGCCGGACGAGAGAGAGTGGGAGGAGGGAGAGGGAGAGAGAGAATGAGATTGAGAAAAGAGAAGAAGAGAGTGAAAGAGTGGAGAGAGTGAGAGTGGCGAAAAGATGCGCGCATGTGGTGGGGCGGAGCGTCAGTCTTGCTTCCGCCATCCGCGAGGTCTAGGATGGGCAGAACGGCGAGCGAGCGAGCGAGCGCGACGGGCGCGCAGCGACGGCTCCGCTCGTCTGCGCGCTCTCTCCCCCTGCCCGCCCAGTGGTGCTCTCGGCCAATCAGTCTGTCTTTCGGGGCACGGCGCCCCCGTCTTTTCGCTCTCCCAATAACACCTGCGGACAACCCAGCCCCCCCTCCCCCAAACCCCACCAGCTCGATATGTCCCCAGGTGGGGGCAGACAGGTATTGCCGACTAACGAGCGCGCGGCACGACCTCTCTCCTCTCCGCTCTTCTCTCTGCTCCGCCTCTCTTCTCTCTCGATCTCTCTTCATTCTCTTCTTCTCTCTCTCTCTTCTCTCTCTCTCTCCTCCTCAGTCGCTCTCTCTCTCTCTCTTCTCTCTCTCGCTCTGTCTACACTCTTCTCCTCTCTCTCTCTCTCTCTCTCTCTCTCTCTCTCTCTCTGGCTCGTTCACATATTGAATAGGACCCACTTTTTTCACTTTTTTGATGATGAAATTCTCTCTGTCACTTTCTCTTACCTCAGTTTTTTTTTTTCTTTTCTTTTTCTTTTTTTTTCTACCAGCTTTGCTCTCTCTCTCTCTCTATCTCTCTCTCTCTTTCGTCTCTCCTCTGCTCTCCTCTCCTCCTTCTCCGCGCTCGCTCTCTATCTTTCTATACTCAGTTGTTGTGTGGTCGATTTTCCTGCTTTCTTCTGTATTTCTGTTTTCTTGGCCGCTTCGCGTCCCCCATGACATGTGTGTATTTTCCTGGTATGGGTCCTGGCTCCGTCCTCCTGGCCGTTCCTTTTCTGTGGGCCCCTGGAAGCGACGGCCGGGGGGGCCATGCCCCTTCCCCCTCCCCCCCCATTCCCCCTCTCCCCCTCTTCCCTTTTCCCCTTCCCCCCCTCCTCCCCACTTCTCCCACCCCCCCCTCTTCCCTTCCCGTCCCTTTCCCCCTTCCCCCCCTCCCTCCCCCCTTTTTCCTAATGAGAGGCGGAAAGGCAGAACCTGCGCTTGCCTGGATAATAAAACAGGAGCGGTTGCCACGGCCCCCGCCTATGGACTGAGGAGTAAATACGGCATGATATCTCTGCTCGGAACACACGCGGCGACACGCAACACGGACACGCAACACGGCACCCGCAATACTTTCATTCGTTACATATCACACTTACTCGCATAACATTCCTTACATACTTTCATACATACATCATATCATTGATACATACAAACATATAAATAATGATATACATGCATATATAAATACTTATCATAATACATACATACATTCGTACGTACATACATACATACATACATACGTTACATACATTCACAACTTACATAATACATACAACCGTACATACTTACTCAGTACATACATAATACATACATTCATATATATACAATCATACTTACATACATACATGCACACCACAAATACCCACAACATATTTATCATACATACATGCGTGTGCGTGTACATCAGTGACTCCGTGAGCGTGTCGTGACTGTGCCTGTGTATGTGTGTTTGGGGAAGAGGGCCAGTACTACATGACAATGACTTGGGACTCGTAAAAATGTATTTTCAGAGTAAGGACACAATGGAGGGACTTGTTGTCTTTACATAATCATTACATACATACTATACATACAGAGAGAGAAAAGAAGTGAGAGAGAGATGAGGAAGGACGAGAGAGTAGGCGACGAGAGAGAGCACGTTGTGAGAGACGGAGAGAGCTTGAGGGAGATGTGAAGCGAGAAGTGTGCGAGACGTGAACGAGATTAGGCGGGATGGAGAGAGAGGAGACGAGAGATGTGTTGGATGAGTGGGCGACAGATGGCTCGAGGTGTGACGAAAGATGAGGGGAGTAGATGAGTGACGTGAGAGGGAGAGATGAGAGAACAGACATTACAAGAAACAGGGAGGGAAAGAAGAAACAAAATATAAACAGGTATGAGAATAATAAAAAAAGAAAAAAAGAAGAGAAGAGATAGAGGGAAATGAAGGGGACCGGAGGGGGAAGGTAGGGAGGGGGAGAGGGAGGAGGAGGGGGAGAGGGGGAGAGGGCGTGGGGGAGAGGGAGGGTGAAGGGGGGAGAGGGGGGGGGGGAGTACGGCTCTATTTGCCTAATGAACGAAATAAACTTGGCGTCTCCTATCTTTCCCTTGCCAATCCATGATCATGCTGGTGTGTTCGATCTATTGAGAGTTCTTTCTTCGTAATATTGTTTCGTGATTTTTTTTTTTCGGGTTGTTTTGTGTTATGTGTGATTATTTGGATGTTTGGTGGGTGTATGTCGAGAGAGTAAGTGTATGGGTGGGCTTAGATCATACATTTGTACATCATATTGACTTACTTTACTGTCACATGACCAGTTGTTCTGGTCACTATCACTAACAACTATCTGACATCTCACATACACGCACTAGCACTCGCTAACACCGACTCTCGCTCCCGCACACCACACTCTACTACGTGCTATCACTATAACTCCTACTATACACTCTTGCTCGCGACCAAATCTCTCTATCCTCTCTCATCTCCTCTATATCCTATCTCTAGATCTCGGGCCAAGACCGGGCACAATTAGCTTGGTCATTTGGTGGGGGGAGTCTCATTATTTCGGCTGATGTTCTACTACTGACGTTATCCTGGGTGGGGGGGGTGGGAGGGGTCCTGGTTTTGTGTTTGGTGATGTTTGTTTCGTTTGCATCTGTATGATTTACTGGTGTGTTTTTTTAATTGGCGGGAGCCGGACACACACAACAAAACTGGCTTCTATTGGGTCAACGGGTAGGTGTTTCACGTTGGTGTTAGTATGTGGTTTTGTTCTCAGGGGGAGAGAGCGAGAGGGAGACGGAGACGGAGGGTGGAGCGCGGGTGGGAGTGAAGAAAAAGAGAGTCGGCGGAAGACGGCCGATGCGCCAGCAGGGTGAGTGGACAGGAGGTGGCACATTGGGGGGAGGGATAGCGAGGGGGACAGAAGGACATCAATCAACCACAAGGCAGAACCGAGGGAAGGGAAGTCGACGCAGGAGAGAGGTCCGGGACAGAGGAACGAGTTAGTGGCGCGAAATGAAGTGGGCCACACGGAAGGGCATCCGGAGGGACACGGGTGACCGCGCTGCGGGCGTGCGGAGGAATCAAGGACCGCGCGAAGGATGCGGGGCCAAGGGGAAGACGGAGCCGAGGACGACACTACGAAGGCGTACGAGGGGCAGGAGGCGGCGCAGGGCGAGGGCGCGGGGGGCAGGAGTAAGGCGCAGGAGGCGGAGGACCCCGGCACCAAGCACGACGGGGGAAAAGCAACAGGGAACCAGACGGGACCACGGGCACGCCAGTTTCCCCGCCCCGGCCCGCGACGGTCCCCGCCCGTGCCCTGCCCATTTCCTCGTCCCCTGTCCTCCCCTTTTCTCTCAGCCCCTCTGCACACCCCCCCCACCGCCACTTAATCATCTACCACCCTTCCCCCCCCACCCCCCCCCCGCCGGGCCCGCCCCCCCCCCCCCCCCCCCCCCCCCGCCCTAAACACTGCCCACCTCCCCCCCCCCCCCCCCCCCCCGCAAACCCCACTCCCACCTCCTCGCCTCCCCATTGGTCAGCATATTGTGCCGGGTGACTGAATACATAATGGAACAATCAATACCAACTCACATCTGCCCATTCCCGGTCGCGCATGGGGAGCCCTGGGCGAGTTGGCAACACTGACAACACTGACAACACACTTAGAGGACCCCCCACTCTTGATACCCCCCCCCTCCTTGCCCCCCCCCCACACACACACACACTTCCATGGCCGCCCCCACCCCCTCTCTCTAATGACAACAGAGGTGTGGGGATTTTTGGTTGAAAAATTCTTGTTTTATTTTGCACCGTCCGTGTTATTGTATATATGTATGTATACATATTTACATATATGTGGTCGGTGCTGTGGGTGTTGGTTGTGTGTGTTCGTAGTGTTGCTGTATGTTGTGTGTTGTGTGGATGTGTGTGTTTATATTAAATATATTTATATATATATATATTATATACTTATGTATGATATGTTATATAAATCTATATAAATGTGTGTGTGGGTGTGTGTAGGTATATACATATAATGTGTATTATATAAATTACCACTCAACACCACACAATGTACGTACTTACAGAGTCGCACGCACGTATACCCTGCAGTCATATATCCAGTGTGGATATTTATGCATTGAGTGCAAACAGCACTAACGTCAACACCTGTGACTTTCCATAAAATTAAGAATGACACTATATTAACACCACAAAACGCAGCTATGGATCAGAATTTCAAAAATAAGTATATTTGTCTGTCTTTACTCGCAAAGAAAAGGGGGTTTCCCGTTACGGATTTTAAAAAGTTTTTTTACCGAGAAAAATAAAGTGTGCATTATAATTGTGTAGTAATTATAGTTTTTTTATGAATAAACCAATGATAAACAAAAAATCACAAAATTTACATAAAAATGATGGTACAATAACAGTACGAACAAAAATGTTCTCACTAAAAAAAAACAAAAAAACAATAACATAACAGCACAATTATTGTCAGTTACCACGAACAAGAACACAGAACAGAAAAAAAAAAAACACAACATAAAATGAACAATGAAGTACTACCATGAACAAAAAAAAAATATATTAGAATATAATCCGAAGAAAAAGGGAACAAAAAGGGAAATAAAAAAAAAAAAAAAATCCAAAAAAAGCCACCCACTCAAAGAACAAGAATACGACATAACATAAAAAAAAACAAATAAAACATAAACCCACCCACCACCAAAGAACACAATCGTCCTCAATGTTCTCTTCGGCAACCGCACACCAGAACCCACAAAGAACAAGAACAAGAACAAACCACACCCCTAAAGAACAAAAACACCACAGAAACACCAAAAACCCCCACCAACAAAAAACCGAAAGAGAAAAATGCCGCACTCCAAAATCACAGTCGTCCGCAATGTTTCTCTTTTCGTATTTGGGGCCCGGGCCATTTTGTCTCTTTTGGGTTTGGGGCCCCCCATGGGACGTCCGACCGGGGGGGGGTCTCGCCTTGGTCGCTCGCTCGCTGCCTCTTGCCCTGGCCCCGGGCCCCTTTCGCCTGGTCGGGGTTCTTGGCTCGATTTGCTTCCCTTGCTTCGTTGTTTTTGGGCTGGATTGATTTATTTGATTCGTTGGTTTGTTTTTTTTTGGCTTGGTTTATTTGATTCGTTGGTTTTTTTTGGCTTGGTTCCTTTGATTCTTTGGTTTTTGACTCGCTTGTTTCGTGGATTTCTTGAATCGCGTTCCTTGTTCCTTTTTTTTTCCTTTGACTCGTTTGTTTACCTTGTTCAGGGTTTCCCCTTGTTTCCTGCTTCTTGTTTGTTCTCCTTTTTTCTTAATTGCCTTGAGGGAGAGGAAAAGGGGCACACAATTTTATTTTATCTTACTTTATCTTTATTTTTATTTATTTTATTTTTTATTCTATTTTATTTTTATTTTGTTTTATTTTATCTCTTATCTTTATTTTACGTTATCTTTTATTTCTATTCACTTCTTTTTATTCGATCTTTATCTGTCTATCTATCTTTTGCGTTATCTTTTATTTTGATTTATCTCTATTCTTATTCATTTTTTATCTGTTTATCTATTTTTTTCGTTGGAAGGTAGAAGGCGTAAGGTGATAACGAGTGGAAAGGAAGGAGGGTGGAGGAGGGGAGGGGAAAAGGTGGAGGAGGGTTTGGGGGAAGGTAGGTTTAGGGTGGGAGGAGGTGGAGGGGGGGAAGGGTTGGAGGGGAGGGTGGAAAAAAAATGGGTGGAGGGAAAAGGGGGGGAGGGTGGATGGAGGAGGGAGGAAAAGGGTGAAAAAGGGTGGAGGAAGGGTAGGTGGTTTGGGGGGGGAGGGGAAAAAGGGGGGGAGGGGGGGGGTGGGGGGAAAGGGTTTAAGGTGAGGGTTGGGGGGGGGGAAGGTGGGGAAGGGTGGGGGGGTGGGAAAAAAAAAAAGGGGAAAAAGGGTGGAGGAAGGGTAGGTGAAGGTGGAGGAAGGGTGGAGGAAGGGTGGAAAAGGGTGGGGTAGGGGTTTTTTTTGGAAGGGTTAAAAGGGGGGAGGGAAGGGTGGGGAGGGAAGGGTGGGGAGGGGGGTGTAAAGGAGGGGGATGGGAGGAAAAAAAAAGGGGGAGATGGGGGGAGGGTAGGCCGAGGTGGAGGAAGGGTGGAGGAGGGGGTTTTAAAAGCCCCCGGGATGGGGGGAAAAGGGTGGAGGGGGGGTGGGGAAGGGTGGCGAGGGTGGGGAAGGTGGAGGAAGGTGGAAAGAGAGTGAAAAAATAGGATGGAGGAAGTTGGAAAAGGGTGGAGGGAGGGTGGAAGTGGGTGGGGAGGGGTGGAAAGGGCCCTTTTTTTTCGCAAAATTTAAATTTTTTTTTATCCACCCCTAGTAAAAGTACTCAGCTAACCTTTTCCCCTACTACCCATTTTCCCAAATTTTTTTTAGTGATTCGGTGATGGGTAAAACACGGGCCTTGGTGTTGAGGGTTTTAAAAGCTTTAAAAAAAATTTAAAAAAACTTTTTACCGGTTGGGTATTGTGATGAACTAACTGGGGGCGAGGGGGGGTCACACAGTGGTGGGGGCTCTTTCTTCTCTTTCGGCTCCGGCCTCTCCGGTTCCGCTCTTCTCCTGGTCATGATTTCCCTTCTTTCCCCTCGGTCGTTTTCTCCCCTCTTCCCTCTCTCTCCTCTCTCTTCTCCTCTCCCTCTCTCTCTCCTCTTCTCTCTCTCTCTTTCTCTCTCTCTACTCTCTTCATTTTGACCCACTTTCCCCTAAAATGAACTTAATATGTTTACTCGTTGTCAGTCCCTGCCTGTCAACGAACGCAACGCACGCACGACGGCGGGGTGACCTATCGTTACAAACGGCGGGGGGGAGGGTTTTCGGTGGGAGAATGTGGGGGGGAGGGGGGGTAGCGGCGAGAGGGGGAAAAAAGGAGGAGGGCGTGGGAGCCCGAAGATGAGAGGGGGAAATGATGTGGGGGTTGAGGAGGGCGAGGCGAGGGGGAGGAGAGGAAGTGGGAACGGGACAGAAAGAGAAGGAGGAGGAGAAAAAAAGAATAAATTAAAGGAAACCGCGCGGGGTGATGGGGGGGTTAGAAACGGAAAATATAGAGTGGAAAATCAGCTGAAAGCATAAGGAAGCGGGGAAGGGAGGGCACGGGAAGGGGGAGGGAGGGCAAGGGAAGGGGAAGGGCAGGGAAGGGACGAGGGGAGGGAAGGGAAGGGGAAAGGGAAGGGAAGGGAAGGGGAGGGAGGGAAGGGGGGAGGAGGGGGGGCGAAGGGAGGGAGGGAAGGGGTGACGGAAGCGAGGGAGGGAAGGGGAGGGGAAGGGAGGGAGGGAAGCGGCCGGGGAAGGGAGGGAGGGAACGGGAGAGGGGAAGGGAGGGAGGGAAGGTCCAGGGGGAGGGAGGGAGGGAAGGGAAGGGGGAGGGAGGGATAAGGGAGGAACGGGGACGGGGGAGGGACGGGAGGGCGGGAAGGGAAGGGGAGGGAAAGGGGAGGGAGGGAAGGGAAGGAAGGAGGGTGGGAGGGAAGGGGCGGCGGAGGGGGAGGGGGAAGGAGGGAAGGGAAGGTGGGAGGGAGGGAAGGGAGGGGGGAGGGGGGTGTTAGGGTATGAGGGAGTGGGACCAGCCACCGATTAGGATCATAGGGGGGGGGTGGGGGGGGGGGGGGCGGGGGGGGGAGGGGGAGGGGGTGGGGGGGGGGGGGGGGGGGGTGGTGGGGCGGAAGGGGGGGGGGGGGGGGGCGGGGGGGGGGGGGGGGGCTGGCGGGAGGGGGGGGGGGGGGCGGGGGGGTGGGGGGCCGGGGGGGGGGGGGGGGGGGGGGGGGGGGGGGGGGGGGGGGGGGGGGGGGGGGGGGGGGGGGGGGGGGGGGGGGGGAGGGGGGGGGGGGGGGGGGGGGGGGGGGGGGGGGGGGGGGGGAGGGGGGGGGGGGGGGGGGGGGGGGGGGGGGGGGGGGGGGGAGGGGGGGGGGGGGGGGGGGGGGGGGGGGGGGGGGGGGGGGGGGGGGGGGGGGGGGGGGGGGGGGGAGGGGGGGGGGGGGGGGGGGGGAGGGGGGGGGGGGGGGGGGGGGGGGGGGGGGGGGGGGGGGGGGGGGGGGGGGGGGGGGGGGGGGGGGGGGAGGGGGGGGGGGGGGGGGGGGGGGGGGGGGGGGGTGGGGGGGGGGGGGGGGGGGGGGGGGGGGGGGGGGGGGGGGGGGGGGGGAGGGGGGGGGGGGGGGGGGGGGGGAGGGGGGGGGGGGGGGGGGGGGGGGGGGGGGGGGGGGGGGGGGGGGGGGGGGGGAGGGGGGGCGGGGGGGGGGGGGGGGGGGGGGGGGGGCTGGGGGGGGGGGGGGTTGGCGGAGGGGGGGGGGGGGGGGGGGGGGGGGGGGGGGGGGGGGGGGGTGGGGGGAGGGGGGCGGGGGGGGCGGGAGGGGGGCGGAGGGGGTGGGGGCGGGTGGGCTGGGGGGGGGCGGCGGGGGGGGGGGGGGGGGAGGGAGGCCTGACATCACCCACAATAAACATCTAATTACACGCTGTCCGCAATAAATGAATTAACGAAAAGATAATTAAATGAACAAATAAATAAGTAAATAAATAAACAGATAATTAATTGAACAAATAAATAAGTAAATATATAAACAGATAATTAAATGAACAAATAAATAAGTAAATAAATAAACAGATAATTAAATGAACAAATACATAAATTAATAAACAAGGAGACAAAAATACATACATAAACAAAGTAATTAAATAGATAAATAAATAAAAAGACAAATAAACAGAAAAGCAAATAAATGAACAAACATCAATAAAAAAGCGATAAATAGAAAAGCAAATAAATGAAGGAACAAACAAACATACAAATAAAAACAGACAGACAGACAACAAAGCAAATAAATGAACAAACAAACATACAAATAAAAAAACAGACAAACAGACAATAAAACCAACAAATAAAACAACAAACAAACACACCAATAAAACAAATAAAACAAC
Source organism: Penaeus chinensis (assembly GCF_019202785.1). Lineage (NCBI taxonomy): Eukaryota > Metazoa > Arthropoda > Malacostraca > Decapoda > Penaeidae > Penaeus > Penaeus chinensis. Next base: position 4,119,834 of record NC_061855.1, read on the forward strand.
AAACAAACACACCAATAAACAACAGACAACCAGAAGAACAAAAACAAAACCAAAAACAAAAAAACAAAAAACTCGGCGGCAACCGTACCCACCTCTTAAAGACAGGAAACGCTCGAAAGCAATAAGGAATTCAACAGCACGAGCCTCGTCCTAGCACGCAAGCACATTTCTAAAGCAGGTCACAGTCATTCGCAGTAATATAGTGTAATGTAATGTAATGCAGGCTGGTGAGGGCAGCGAGGAACGGGCGGGGTGGAGGCCCGAAACCCCCTTTGTTTCTTGTGCCGGTTAATTGTGGGAATGTTTATTTTTTGTCCTTTTATTTTCGTATTGTCTTTTTATCTGTATTTATTTCTCTTTCTCTGATGTATCACGAGAGAGCGAGAAGAGCGAGATGAGGGAGCGGATCGCGGGATTTGAGTGTGTGGGAGAGGATGAGGAGAGAGGGAAAGGGGCGGGGCGGAAAGTGGGGGAGAGGAGAGGTGAGAGGGAGAGGGGCCACAAAGAGTGAGGGAAGAGAGGCGAGAGTGAGGGAGGATAGGAGCGAGGGGGAGAGGAAAAGCTGGGAGTAGAATGAGGGGAGAGAGTGGGAGGTAGGGGCGACGGAGTGTCGAGGGAGAGGGGAAGAGGGATAAGGGGAGAAGGAGAGGCGTGAGAATTACTTTCCGCATGTCGTTGCCAAAATTATAAACATACATCACGTGTGGTGCGGTGTCTTCACGATAACACCTACATTTCACATAAAATCGTGTCCCACGATATCGCCTATCAGCCAGTGCAATTAATCTATTTTTCTTCATCTCTTCTCTCTCTCTTTTCTTTATGTGTAATTGTAGTATGTGTGTTGTATCTATGTATATTGAAATGTATATATAAATATATATGTATATAAACACATATATATATGTATTATATGTATATATTGTATGTAAGCGGTTATATATATTATATTAATATATATATGTGTGGTGTGTGGGTGTGTGTGTCGTTGTGTGGTGTTGTTGTTGTGTGTGTGTGTGTGTGCTGTGTGTGTGTGTGTGCATGTGTTATATGATATGTTTATGTATATATATATTTATTTACATTCTCTCTCTCTCTCTCTCTCTCTCTCTCTCTCTCTCTCTCTCTCTTCTCTCCTCTCTCTCTCCTCCTCTCCTCTCTCTCTTTATATTTATTCATATAATATATTCCCCCTCCCCCCTATACCATTCTCACTCCCAACCGCTCCTTTCCCGTGCTCCCCCCTTCTGTTCCCATCCCTTCCGTCCTTTCCTCCCCCCCCCCCACCCCCCCAATCCAACACCTCATAACACACGAGAGAGGAGAGAGAGAGAGATGATTGTAGGTAGGTGTAGTAGGGAGTGAGAGGAGAGTGCAACTTCGAACCCCATCCATCACACACCTTTCCTCTCCTCGCCAGGATGTACCTAATTACTAGCGCTAACATTCGCGAGATATTAACCGCCGTCGAATTTCCTCTCCTGCGGGCGACTAACGCTTCAAGAGCCATTAACAGTCTCTTTCTGCCGCGCTAATGACAACACAGAAGGGAGGGTCTCAATGCTGTCATTACCGAACAATGGCACTGGTTCAGCGTCCGTCCCAAAGGCTGGGTTTCTCTACTTTCGGTAAAACACACGCACGTGCACACGTACATGCACGCATACGTATACGCTTATGCACATGCACGCTCGCATTCTCTCATTTACTCATTCATTCACTAAGTCAGTCAGTCAGTCAGTCAGTCAGTCACTCACTCACTCACTCACTCACTCACTCACTCTCTCTCTATCTCTCTCTCTCTCACACACACACACACACACACACACACACACACTCTTATCTCCTGACGGTGTGCTTATATCAAAGTCAGTTTGATACTCTACTATTATACGAAGGTCCGTTAGAAGAACAGTCATTATACCAAACACCGCTGAATGCTCTACCATTAGTGTTAGCGT
>NC_061855.1:4134294-4136453 GCF_019202785.1 Penaeus chinensis
ACCACCTATGCTCTAGTGGCTTTCCTTTGTAATATTCATTTCAAACAAGAGCAATAAAACAAGAACATCAGAGTTGACACTGACAAACGTTCACTTGCTATGGCGTAAAATCGTGGGGAATCTGGTAAACAGATGTTATGATATCTATGATTACATGATAAGGTGTATATATATATATATATACGGACACACAAACACACACACACACATTTATATTTATGTGTATATATCTATGCATGTATTATACATATATAAATTATAGACAGACAGATAGATATAGATATATTATTACAGGAAGCAATTAACATCCACAAACAGGTAACAAAAAATAAAATGAATAAAAACACAATTGTGGAAAAAATAGTGAAAGATAACTGCCCAATTTCAGGTGGGAGAGTTGTTCACGTGGATAATAAAGTGGTTGCAAGGGCTGTACCATTAAGCTCTGGTTTCGTGTTGATTGTATGAAGAGATTTCATTATGATTATGAAACCAGTGGTGATAGTCTTTTAAAATTGGTATTGTTAATATTTTGATTTATACTGGGCGGCAGAGAGAGAAAGAGAGAGAGAGAGAGAGAGAGAGAGAGAGAGAGAGAGAGAGAGAGAGAGAGAGAGACAGACAGACAGACAGAGACATAGACAGAGACAGAGAAAATGAGAAAGAGAGAAAAAGAAAGAGAGAGAGAGAGAGAGAGAGAGAGAGAGAGAGAGAGAGAGAGACAGACAGACAGACAGAGACATAGACAGAGACAGAGAAAATGAGAAAGAGAGAAAAAGAAAGAGAGAGAGAGAGAGATAAAGAAGAAAGAAAGAGAGAGAGAGATAAAGAAGAATGAGAAAAAGGGAGAGAGAGATAAAGAAGAAAGAGAAAGAGAGAGAGAAAGAGAAAGAAGAAAGAGAAAGAGAGAGAGAAAGAGAAAGAAGAAAGAAAAAGAGAGAGAGAAAGAGAAAGAAGAAAGAAAAAGAGAGAGAGAAAGAGAAAGAAGAAAGAGAAAGAGAGAGAGAAAGAGAAAGAAGAAAGAGAAAGAGAGAGAGAAAGAGAAAGAAGAAAGAAAAAGAGAGAGAGAAAGAGAAAGAAGAAAGAGAAAGAGAGAGAGAAAGAGAAAGAAGAAAGAGGAAAGAGAGAGAGAAAGAGAAAGAAGAAAGAAAAAGAGAGAGAGAAAGAGAAGAAGAAAGAGAAAGAGAGAGAGAAAGAGGAAGAGAAGAGAGAGAGAAAGAGAAGAAGAGAAAGAGAAAGAGAGAGAGAAAGAGAAAGAAGAAGAGAAAGAGAGAGAGAAGGAAAGAAAGAAGAAAGAAAGAGAGAGAGAAAGAGAAAGAAGAAAGAGAAAGAGAGAGAGAAAGAGAAAGAAGAAAGAGAAAGAGAGAGAGAAAGAGAAAGAAGAAAGAGAAAGAGAGAGAGAAAGAGAAAGAAGAAAGAGAAAGAGAGAGAGAAAGAGAAAGAAGAAAGAGGAAAGAGGAGAGAGAAAGAGAAAGAAGAAAGAGAAAGAGAGAGAGAAAGAGAAAGAAGAAAGAGAAAGAGAGAGAGAAAGAGAAAGAAGAAAGAGAAAGAGAGAGAGAGAAAGAGAAAGAAGAAAGAGAAAGAGAGAGAGAGAAAGAGAAAGAAGAAAGAAAAAGAGAGAGAGAAAGAGAAAGAAGAAAGAGAAAGAGAGAGAGAAAGAGAATGAAGAAAAAGAAAGAGAGAGAGAAAGAGAAAGAAGAAAGAGAAAGAGAGAGAGAAAGAGGGAGAGACAGACAGAAAGAGATATGAAATGGCTTCCTCTGCAAAATGATTAAAATAATTAGGAAATCATTGACTGCCATTCAATAAACAGACTTTTGACATTGAATCTTGCAAACTTGATCGTCCATTATAAAAAAAAAAAAAACCGAAAAAAAAAAAAAACCTCGAACACGGAAACTAAATACCAGTCGCTTAAAATTCCCGTTTGCAAGAAAGACTAAATCAATAAATACCGTGTTCATCTTTAGTCAGATATATCCATCTATATAAAAATGCAGTCACCTTATTCATATAGAAAAATTTACTTACAAAAGTTTTGAGGAAACACCTATACCCTGGCGGAACTCCCTTGTAATATTCATTTCAAACAAGAACAATACAAAAAAAAAAAATATATATATCAGCGTTGACATTGATAAACGTTCACTTGCTATGAA
>NC_061855.1:4136553-4139053 GCF_019202785.1 Penaeus chinensis
AAACCATCCGTGATATACTCAGGCCTTGATAATAATCAATGAAAATATATGAATCGTATTATCTGGAGGCTCGGTAATCTCGACTACGTAACCCGGGTGCAGTAGAGGTTATGTCCTAAAGGAACGCCGATATGCAACGCGAATTTAACATGTGCCTCGGGCTTAACTCCGGGTTGTCTACAATTAAGACCCAACGCATTATTTCCACTGGCCACTGCCGCGTTTCAGAACTTTTCATTTCGTTCTCTATCTCTCTCTCTCTTCTCCCTCTCTCTCTCTGAGGATAGAACCTTCTCTTTACACGCTTTATTGAGCCTTTGTGGTATTCCATTGGTTTCTTATGCTTCTCCCTTATATTTCTTACATGTTTTATCTATTTCTCTTTGCCTCTTTCTTTCGTTTTGTTGCTTTATCTTGTTTCTGCTTCTCTTTCCCTTTCTTCGTCCAATTTCTCTGTCTATTGTTCATTCGTTTGTATCTTCTTCAATTGTATTTCTAATCTTATCTTATTATATTTCTTCTTCGTTATCACTTTCTCCCTTTCGCTTATTCTTCCTTATCACCAATTTGCTTTTTTTAATTACATTTTAGCTCTTCCCCTTTCTCTTTCTCTCTTTTTTTTATTCCAATTACGTTTCATTTATTCGTCGACTTGATAATTGGACAGTAAATAAGAATAATAAAAGCTTAAAGATTATTTATGTGTCGTAGATTTCACTGCCCTTTGTTTTTTATCTATTTTTTATGATTTTCTCTTTTTTTTGGGGGGGGGGGGGGTATTGAGGAAGAAAAGAAATGGCACAATAAAAACAAATACGAAAAACAACAATATTTTAAAAATTATATCAGTCAAAAGAAAAAGAACTAAGTCGAAAAATTACCGAAAAATGATCCTATCCCCTCAAAAAAAATATAAAGAGAGAGAGAGAGAGAGAGGAGTGAAAGCGAGTTAGGTCGACGACTAAATGAGTAAAGGCCAGAAAGTAGACCGTATTGAATCTGTAGTTAATAAACTCCCAAGGCTTGATTCCCCTCCCTCCTCCCCTTCGTCTCCCCTCCCCTCTCCCCCTCTCTCTCCCTCCCCCACTCCCCTTCTCTCTCCCTCCCCCCACTCCCCCTGTCTCTCCCTCCCCTTCTCCCCTTCCCTCTCCCTCCCCCAAACCCCCACACTCTCCCTCCCCCACACCCCCTCCCTCTCTCTCCCCCACTCCCCCTTCCTCTCTCTCTCCCACTCCCGTTCTCTCTTCCTCCCCCACTCCCCCTCTCTCTCCCTCTCCCTCTCCCTCCTCCACTACCCTTCTCCCACACCCCCTCCCTCTCTCCCCCACTCCCCCTCTCTCTCCCTCCCCCAAACCCCCACACTCTCCCTCCCCCACACCCCCTCCCTCCCCCACTCCCTCTCCCCTCCCCCACCCCCCCCTCTTCCCCACTCCCTCTCCCTCCCCCCACTCCCTCTCCCTCTCCCCCACTCCCCTCCCTCCCCCACTCTTTCTACCTGCCTGACGTTCGGCCGTAACGCAAAAGGTCGGTTATGTGGTGTGGCTAATTTCTAAATATTTCTGCCGATTTATGGATTTAATCTGTATTTTCCTGCAGTGAATGCAAGGGGGGAGGACGAAGCCAATAGAGTCATTCATTTGTAGTGCATCGTTAAGTTAGTGAAAATGTTTTGGAGGTGCAAACAAAGAGGAAAATCGACGCCAGATTCGATTTCCGACGTTCATAATATATATATTTCTTTTAAATGATAATAAGATTAAGATTTCCCCCAAGAAAATAAAACAAAATAAAAATAAAACAAAAGAGAGAGAAAAAAAATAACACAAAATAAACCAATACAATATAAAAAAAAAAAATCCCCCTCCCCAAAAAAATATTACGACACCAAAAATTCCTTTCACAAAAAAAAAAAAATGAAAAAAAATGAAAAAAAAAAAAAAAAAAACGCACACACACACACACGAGAAAATAAAGCACTCCCAAAATTGCCCAGTTCTATCAGCTTGCAATAGAGAACGCGAGCCCGATGCTTCATACAAGCGCAGGAGTGAAATGTGCAATAGCAAAAAAGTTTAATATTGACTTCTTGTGGATATCAAGACAAGTTGATCTTGTGGTTAAAAGAGAGCTGGATAATGCCTGTAATTCACGGCCACAAACCAGGGCAACTTGGCTTGGCTGAAGGCACGGAGGAAGAAGAACAGGGAGAGAAGCTGATGAACAAGGAGAAAGGAAAATGTGACGAATGGGGTGCTGGGAAATGTGATGAACAGGGAAGTGAGGAAAATATGATGAAAAGGAGAGGTGGGGAAAGATGGTGAATATGGAGGTAAGGAAAATGTGATGAAAGGGGAGGTGGGGAAATATGATGAATGGGGAGATAAGAAAAATTGGTGAATGGAGAGATAAGAAAAGTGACGAATGAGGGAGATAAGAAAAAATGGTGAATGGAGAGGTAAAGAAAAGTGACGAATGGGGAGATGAAAATAAAAGGGACGAA
>NC_061855.1:4146553-4150425 GCF_019202785.1 Penaeus chinensis
TAAAGATGATAATAATAATGATAATAACCCTACCAACAACAATGACAAAATCGAAGCTGACCGAAACATGATCCCAAACGATAAAAAAAAGGAAGTGAGAGTGAAGGAAGGAAAGAAAGGAAAGAAAAGAAAGAAAAAAGAAAAAAAAGAGAGAGAAAGAAAGAAAAGAAAAGGGAAAAAAAAGGAATAAAAAACAGAAAAAAGGAAAGAAAAGAAAAAGGAAGAAAGACAGAAAAACGAAAGGAAAAAAGAAAAGAGAAAAGGAAAATTAGAAAGATAAAGAAAAAAAAAAGAATAAGAAAGAAAAAAACTAAAGGAAAAGAACTAAAAAAAAATATTGATCGAAAGAAAGAAGAAAAAAGACAAAGAAAAAAAGCAAAAAGAAAACAAAAGAAAAAACCGAAAAAGAAGAAAAATAAAGAAAGGAAAGGGGTAGAAGAAGAAAAAGAAAATGAAGCAGAAGAAGAAGAAGAAGAAGAAGAAAAAGAAAAAGAAGAAAAATAAAGCAAGGAAAGGGGGAAGAAGAAGAAAAAGAAGATGAAGCAGAAGCAGAAGAAAAAATAAATAAATAAAGGAGGGATAAAAAATAAAAATAAAAATAAAAAAATAAAAAAATTCACGCGTCCGATTTTCGCGAATTCCGGAAGCGCCAGGTACCAAGATTACCGATATCGCCTCATCCTAATACCAGCCCGTGCAACCAGCCAGCCGTGAGTGCAATATCATGATTATAAAGCACGGTTGCAAAGAATCCCCCATACAACACCATTATCGTCGGAAGTCACCATTATCGGCAAAAATTATTGGCAATATTTTTTTTTTTTTTTTTTTTTTTTCCTTTCTTGCTCGTGGTTTCCGCTCTTTTTCCCGTTTATTGAATTTCTGGAACTTGGAGAATGCTCGGTGGTTCTTGTTTCTTTCGGTGGTGTTGTGTTCTTCGGTTTGTTCTTGTTTTTTTTTTTGCGTGTTTTTTTTTTTGTTTTTTTTTTTTTTGTTTTGTTTGTTTTTCTTTTTTCGGTTTCTTCAGATTTTTTTTTTTTTTTATGATTTCCTCTTCTGCTTCTGCTTCATCTTCTTCTTTTTCTTCTTCTCCCTTTCCTTCCTTTATTTTTCTTCTTTTTCTTTTTCTTTTTTCTTCTGCTTTTGCTTCATCTTCTTTTTCTTCTTCTCCCCCCTTTCCTTCCTTTCTTTTTCTTTTTCATTTTTTCATCTGCTTTTGCTTCATCTTCTTTTTCTTCTTCTTCCCCCTTTCCTTCCTTTATTTTTCTTCTTTTTAATTTTCTTCTTCTTCTTCGTCTTCTTCTCCTTTCCTTCCTTTCTTCCATTCCCACTTTTTCGAAATTTCATAAACCACAGTTACACTTTTCGAGAAAAAAAAAATATATATATATACACATTATAACTTACGAAGAGCAAACCACGCTACTGACAACCGAACTACCCAATCACCCAATTAGACAGATGATTAGGCCAAAAAGCACTAGTTTTCGCGGACACTAATTGGTTGTTCGACTTTCCCCTTTCCTGCTTCCTGTCTTCGGGTCGTTTTCCTTTGTGCTATTGAGGTCGTCGGGTCGTGCCTCTCTGTCGGGTCGTCTCTCTGGCGGATAAGAGTCCATCGGGTCGACTCTTAAGTCTGTCGGTTCGGGTCGTGTTTGTGGTCGTCTTTTCGTCGGGTCGGGTCTCTGTCGGGTTGGGTCTCTGTCGGGTCGTCTCTCTGTCGGGTCGTCTCTCTGTCGGGTCGTCTCTCTGTCGGGTCTCTATCGGGTCGTCTCTCTCCTCGTTTTCTCATTCCCCTTTGTCTTCAATTGTCTTTGCAATTTCTTGTCTCTCCCTCCCTCCCTCTCTCTCACTTTCCTCCCTCCCTTCCTAACCCCTAACCCCACTCCGTACTCTCTCTCTCTCTCTCTCTCTCTTTCTCTCGCTCTCTCTCTCTCTCTCTCTCTCTCTCTCTCTCTCGCTCGCTCGCTTTCTCGCTCTCCGTTCCTCCCCATCTCCGTCTCGCACACTCTCTCTCTCTCTTTCTCTCTCCCCCTCTCTCTCTCTCTTTCTCTCTCCCCCCCCCTCTCTCTCTCTCTCTCTCTCTCTCTCCCTCTCTCCCTCTCTCCCTCTCTCTCCATCCGCCACCTGACGCTGTGACCGTGGGCGAGTCCAATCTCTTTCGTCTGTTCGTCCAGTCAATCATCCGCAGGTATGAATTTTGTGACTGGCGCAGCAGAGGGCGTTGGCGGGGTCTTGTGGGGGTGTTTTAGGAGGGGGGGGGGGGGGGGGGAGGGGGGGAGGGGGGAGAGGGGGGGGGGTTGGGGGGAGAGGTGGGAGAGGGGAGGGTTTTTGAGGGGGGGAGGTGGGGAGGGAAGAGTGGTGGGAGGGGAGAGGGGTGGGGAGTGGGAGGGGGGAAGGTGAAGGGGGAGGGAGGGGAGAATGGTGGAGGGAAGGAGGGAAGAGAGGTGGAGGGAGGGAGGGGAGAGTGGTGGAGGGAGGGAGGGAGGGAAGAGAGGTGGGAGGGAAGGGAGGGGGAAAGACGGTTTGGGAAGGGGGGGCATGTGCAGAGGGCGGGGGAGGGAAGGGGGTTGAAGGTGGAAGTGGGTGGGATGGGGACTGAAGGGGGGTTGGGGGGAAGTGAGGGGAGGGGGGGGATGCGTGTCCGTGCGTCTGTCCGTCATCTCCGCCCACAGCCATAGTGGTTCTTTGTCGTCCCACGTGGAGACGGTAAGACACGAGAGTCACACGCCATGACCTTCCTCTCTCTCTCCCTCTCTCTCTCTCTCTCTCTCTCTCTCTCTCTCTCTCTCTCTCTCTCTCTCTCTCTCTCTCTCTCTTTCTCTCTCTCTCTCGCACAATCTCTCTCTCTGTTTCTCGCTCTTTCTCTCTCTTCCGTTCTCTCTGTCCTTCTCTCTATCTATCTATCTCTCTGTCTACCTACCTATCTATCTTTCTATCTAATTTTGCCTTCCCTATCTTCATATATATCCCCCCCCCCCCCTCCCTCTTTCTTTGCCATTTCCTTTTTCCTCTTTCTCTTCCCTTTTCTTCAAATGGGAGGGACGACGGGACGGAGAATGAAGAGGAAGGAGGCGGGTCAGCCGGGACAAGGTAAGGCAAGAGGTAATTGCAACAGTTACCCGCAAGATTAGACGAAGAAATGCAATTGGTTTAGTGGCCGCCATCTTGTCTTCGTCTCGTGACGTCACAGCTAAGAGTGACGTTTTGAACGCGGCCTCTAGCACTTTTTTTCTGAAAATAAAGCTGTAAAGAGATATAATTCAGGAACATAGCTTTGGGAAATTAAAGAAAAAATGATAGAGATGATAAATAAGGATGATAAAATAATGGTGGAATTAGAGGTTTAGATATTTATCGATGTTTGGGATAGAGTTATTGAACGATTTGAACGTCAAGTTGTGATTGGTCAAATGAACATCAGTTTTCTTCGTTCCAATGAATGATTTATTGAACGAAACACTTGCTTCTTGTTAAAAAAAGGAAAAATAAATAGGAAGAATTATAATTACAAAAACAAATTACAACAGAAACTTAATGACCGATTTTTTAAAATATAATTCTTCGTCAACCCCCCCCCCCCAAAAAAAAAAAAAAAAAAAAAAAAAAAAAAAAAAAAAACTTAGCCTGTAGATTATCTTCTGCAACACATGACACTAAATAACGCTCCATGACAAGTGAGTAACAGGCAACAAGTCATAAAAGATAAGTCATAAGTAACACATTGGAGTTTGCGTGTTTTCCCATTAAAAAAGACAGTGGAAATTATGACACGAAATGATATACTTGTAGTCACTGTGATATATAGAGGAGGGGGGATGGGGGATGGGGGATGGGGGGAGGAGGGAGGAGGAGGAAGGGGGGAAGAGAGG
>NC_061855.1:4150525-4157664 GCF_019202785.1 Penaeus chinensis
GAAGGAGAGAGAGAGAAAAAGGAGAAATTTGTCATCAATGGCGTAAATGACAATTGACTTTTCCTGAAGTTCGATGAAGCGGATTAATTAAACGAATATAAAACTACAGAATTCATCAAATGATAATAATAATAATTATAATCATAACCATAATAAGATTAGTATTACGCTAAAGTACTCATAGTAATAATAATGAAACTGATAATGATGATAATAATGAGTATAATAATAAAAAATAATAATGAAAATAATAATAATAATAATGATGATATTAATAATAATAATAATAATAATAATAATAATAATAATAATAATAATAATATATAATTGTAATAATAAAAAATAATAGTTGGTAAACTAATTTTTTTTTTTTTTTTTTTAATGACATTTCAATATGATGCACTACACATATTCCATATTCCGCAAAAAACACAAACTCGCTGAATCATTCGCCACCAACAAAGAACAGATTAAAATACGGGAAAAAAAATAGGCAAAATAGACTTGCCTCGAACACAAAGCACGAATACGGATAAGAGGGAAATAGGAGATAAGTCGCAACCTGTTTGCATTTGCACAGCTGCTAACAATTGCAACGATAGGGTACACAAAGAGAATTTATCATAACGTCATTGTCTCTTTCTGTGTCTCTGTTTGTCACTCTCACTTTCTCTTCCTTTTTTCTCCTTGTTCCTAGTTTTATTATTCTCGGTTTCGTTGTGTCTTGTTTTTCGTTCTTTCGTTCTCTCAATCTTTCAATCTCTCTTTCTCTCTCTCTCTCTTCTTTCTCCCTCTCTCTCTTCTTTTCTCTCTCTCTCCTTCTCTCCCTCTCTCCTTCTCTCTCTCTCTCTCTCTCTCTCTCTCTCTCTCTCTCTCTCTCTCTCTCTCTCTCTCTCTCTCTCTCTCTCTCTCTCTCATTATCATCATCAACATTAGCATTTCCCCATTTGTGGCATTTTTATTCTTGCATTGTCTTGTCTAAAGCGTTATTCTTAATACTAATTAAAACCCAGAATTAATATTAATCTTTCTTGAATCTACTCAAACAGCTCTTTAAAAATATCAGTAACGAAGATCACAAAATTGTGACAACAAAATGGTTTAGAAACATTAACTAAGATGATAAATGGATGTAAATGATGATACCAATACTAGTTTTGAATATAATGATGGCACTAATAAATCATACAAAATGTAATGGATAACGAACATAATTAATTAATGAACAGACCGGCATGAAGTCAATAAGAAATATAAAACATTATAACAGATCAGTATATGAAATAAAACTAAAAGAGACCCATAAATAAAAACAACTCAGTCACTACAACAATAGTTACAAAACAACAACAATCAACAGCATAAAACAACAACAACTTCAACAATGCAGATGCAGACACAAAACAAAAGCAATACAGCCGGAAGATAATCACAAGAACAGAACAACAACAATAATACAGCAACAATGCGTCGCAGAGATGAGACAACAACACAAAAGCAGGTGCAAGGACAAAACAACAGCAACGACAAAAACACAACAGCGCAGTCCCAGTCATAACCTCGCAATGGAGATATAATTACAACAATAAAACAACGTATAGGGAATAAACAACAATACAAGATAACAAGGAACAAGGACTAAACGACAACAGGAAAACGGGCAACAAGGATAAAACAACAGAATCACAACACAGAGACAGACAGTCGTAACTCGATAATGCGCCACAGATATAAAATAAAAACAAAACAACGTCCAGAGATTAAAACAACACAAAGCCACAACACCACAACAGGAAAGCGATAAAGGATTAGACACATACTCACAGCACAGCAACGGAGCCACAGGGACAGACAGCCACAAGCCCATTTAGGGAATCACGTCCCTCATTTCCCAGGGCGCAGGAAGACAGAGGACCCGCCTTCGCTCACACTCATCTTGCCCCCTGACAAACATGAGTCCACAATCTCTTTCGGCCTCTTCGCTGCCACTCAGGGCCTGGCTCGGGCATTGAGGCCGTGGCATTAATTAATGAGCCTCCGCGTCACCATTCATGCCGGCTATGCCAATTTCTGCCGGCATTGATGACCCGCCTGTCACTATTGATGTTATTTCTGCGTCCATTGAGGTCTGGGCACCCCTGCTGCTCACACGCTCTTTGGTCGGCGGGCCCCCTCGCCCCCCCTCCTCGCCTCGCCCCCCCCCCCTCCCCCCCGCCTCCCCCCCCCCCCCCCCCCGCCTCGCCCCCCCCCCCTCGCCTCGCTCCCCTCCCCCTCTGATTCTCTCTCTCTCTCTATATATATATACATATATATACATATATACATATATATATGCACAGATACATAAACACACATATATAAATGTATGTGTGCCATATATGTTGTGTAATTTATGCATATGTCATATGATTTATGCATACATATATAAGTGTATGAATGTATATATGCATAAACACTCATTAATATGAATACAAACAAAACAAGACACACAAACACAAAACCAAAACCAAACATAAACAACCGAGCCAAAATTATATTAAAAAAACCCTTAAAACTCGCGCTTCAATCCGAAGTTCGCAAAGAAAAAAAGAAAGAAAAAAAAAAAAGGAAAAAAAGCTGTTTCCTGATCACGTTTTCGTCGTCGTTAGGAAGGTGTGAGTAAGCGAAGTGGCTTTGAGCTCCCTCTGTCTCTTTCTCTCTTTTTTATCTATCTCTTTATTTCATCCCCCCCTCTTCCTATCCCCTTCCTCCTCCTCCCCCTCCCCCCTCCCCCTCCTCTTTCTCTCTTCTTTGAGTCTCTTTAATCTTTTTTTTCTTCTTCTTCTTTTTTTTTTTTTTTTTTTTTTTTTTTTTTTTTCAGTGCCCACGTCTTAGTAATCTCATTCAGCAGGTCGAGGAGCAGTAATGAATTATCGATCATCAGGCACCCCACAATAGAGATTAGGGTGCCAGAGGTAAGAGCGTGTTCGATGTGGGTTAAGTAATTATTTTACCTGCAAGAAGCTTTTCTTCTCTGAGCTCCAAGGTAACCGTGTGTGTGTGTGTGTGTGTGTGTCTGTGTGTGTGTGTGTGTGCGCTTATTTGTGTGCGTGTGTGTGCATAGTTTTGTGTGTGTATGCTTGTTTGTGTGTGTGTGTGTGTATGTGTGTATGTGTGTGTGTGTGTGTGTGTGTGTGTGTGTGTGTGTATGTGTGTGTGTGTGTGTGTGTGTATGTGTGTGTCTGTGTGTGTGTGTGTGTGTGCGCTTATTTGTGTGCGTGTGTGTGCATAGTTTTGTGTGTGTATGCTTGTTTGTGTGTGTGTGTGTATGTGTGTGTGTGTGTGTGTGTGTGTGTGTGTATGTGTGTGTGTGTGTGTGTGTGCGCGTGCGTGCGTGGGTGCGTGCGTGTATTTGTGTGTGTTTACCTGTCTTGTTTACCTTGCCTTCAATATTCTTGCTGGTGCTAATACTATTAATATCACCAATATTTTATTAAGTCACCATTATCATCATCATTGTCATTGCTGTTGTTATTGTTATCATGATCATCAGTATGTCCATCATTATCAATTATATCTAATAATTTTATAAACATTAGAATCATTATTATCATATTTCACATTAACATGCTATCATGTCCAATATCATTAGCATTCTTTCCTAAATTGTCATTTCCATTTTCATCATTATTACTTTAATTATCTTCGCTGTTGTTTTTGTTATTATCAGCGTGGTTTTCATTTCATATCATTATCATTATTATCATTATCATTACTGTTATCATCACCATTACATAATTCATTTTTATTTTCATGACGCCAATATTCGTTTTTCTAATAATGATCATTAATATTCATCATTGTTACTGTTATTTAGAGTAACTGTTATAACCTTTTCATCATTGTAATTAGAAATATTTGCGTAATCATTATCATTGCTATTATTACTATTAAAATTATAATGAGTCTTTCATCATTTTCATTACCGTTGCTTTATTAATATCATTGTTATTATCATTATCACTATTATCATTATTACTACGATCAGCAATATCTTTGTAATAATTAGGATCATTTTCATTTTTATTATGATTATCAATATGATTATAATTAGTAGTAGTAGTAAAAGTAGTAATAGTATAGCTAGTTTTAACATCATTAGCATTATCATGATTATAATTATCACTATTGTCATTATTGTTATCATTATCATTGGAATTATCATCACTATGACGGTCTTAATTATTGTTTCATTCTTCTATCATTATCAAGATTATGTTCATCGTTACGATCAACTTCATTGTAATCGTTATCAATGTTATCACCCTTGTTATAACTGTTATAATTATCATAACTACCATTATCATCTTTATCATTACCAATAGTAATATGCATATAACTGTCATTACAACAATTATTAGAAATAAAATCAATACCAAAAGACATTATCAGTTATCACAAAGTACTGAAAATGACAGATAAATATATTAAAATGAGTCTTGGAGATAAGAAAAAAGTATTTATCTCCTGCGCACCTTAAGAAACAGCATCACTAATACTGAGATTTACGTACATCTGAGTCTCAGTCTGATTTTTGTGTATCCCTTTTTTGGAAATTCTGAATTGGTGATAGTGATACTAAAATCATAGCAATCAAACTAATATTTATAATTATAAACTTTCTTAGTATCTGTATCATGATTTTCGTAATAACATTCATACTGATATAATGATAATTCTGTCAATGATGCAAAACAAAATACAGCATCTACAATTTCCTAATCATGCAATATAACCGACAACGGAGTACAAAAAGCCCAACAGCCCTTCGGTCCTTCAGCAAATTGCAATAACCCCAGAATTGCTTTTGAGTCACCACACACTCACCACAGCTCCCCAGCGCTCACCACACGCGGCTGGTGGTCACCACTCGCTCGTCGCGGAGACAATACGCGCCCTAATGACGCAGGGCTGAGGACCCGGCGTCATGAGGGCTTTGAAACAGAAGCATTAACAACCTCAGCTGCTTAATCTGGGTGACACAGCAATTAGGCGGTCGTTATAGGCGGGTTGTGGTCGTTATAATGGAGACAACGCAATTGCCGCTATTAATCATGGAGCAAACAAGTTAGCAACAATAACATCATCAGTTGCGCTGACAGAAGCACGCTCTTGGACGGGTTTTAAATTGGCGTTTTTTTTTTTCCCCGTCCTTTTCAACCCGCGGTTTGTGCTGTCTGTTAAAATTCCTTTCTCTTGGGACCGAACTGGTACCGGGACGCGCCTAAATTACTTCTCGAGAGCGAGGCATCGCAGAAAAATTGGATTTCGATCGGATACATGGCGGGGCTACCGGACCGTCGAATTTAAAACGCTGGCCAAAAAGCGAGGCAATTTTCTGGACGATGAGGCACCAATAACCCATTGAAACGAGCTAGTCCGGCGCTGGACAACGCTCTCACTCCAACCCCCATTCTTGGCCTCCATTCTTCCCTTCTCATTCTGTTTTTCCTTTTTCCTTCTTGTCGGGTGTCTCGTCTTACTGGTTCTCTCCTCCGACGTATATATTTTTTTCTCTCTCTCTCTTTTTAATTTTTTTCTTTTTATTTCTTCTGCTTTCACTGGATCTGGTTCTTCCTCCTCCTCTGCCTTAGTCGAAGTGGTCTCTCTTCATCGTCCTTGAGGAGTGTCGTTGCGCATTTCGATGGTCATTTCTTACCGAGCGACGGCGCCGTTCACTCCCGATGGCAGTCACTGGGCGAAACGGTTTCTCTCTCTCTCTTTCTCTCTTTCTCTCTCTTTTTCGTTTACTTTGTCGCAGGTGAACCGTATTTTTTTCTATTTTATCTTCTTGGTCATTGGTGGACTAAGTTACTTTTTTTTACGATCAAGTGAAGAATTAACATTGCAGAAAGGGGAGGGGAGGGAGGGAAGGAGGGAGGGGTAATGAGAGAGAAACACATTCGTACCAGATTAAGCCATACATACTGAGGCTGTCATTTTATAAACTTTCTCCTCTCTCTCTCTCTCTCTCTCTCTCTCTCCTCTCTCTCTCTCTCCTCTCTCTCTCTCTCTCTCTCTCTCTCTCTCTCTCTCTCTCTCTCTCTCTCTCTCTCTCTCTCTCTCTCTCTCTCTCCCTCTCTTTGTCTCTCTCTCTCTCTCTCTCACTCACTCACTCACTCATTCACTCACTCACTCATTCACTCACTCACTCACTCACTCACTCTCTCTGTCTCTCTCTCTCTCTCTCTCTCTCCCTCTCTTTGTCTCTCTCTCTCACTCACTCACTCACTCACTCTCTCTGTCTCTCTCTCTCTCTCTCTCTCTCCCTCTCTTTGTCTCTCTCTCTCACTCACTCACTCACTCACTCACTCACTCACTCACTCACTCACTCACTCACTCACTCACTCACTCACTCACTCACTCTCTCTGTCTCTATCTCTCTCTCTCTCTCTCTCTCTCTCTCTCCTTCTTCTTTTTCTCCGTGTCATTTCCTTTCCCTTCCGTTTCCTTCTTCTTTCATTCGATGCTCCTTTGGTACGAGGTTTGATTGCTGTCATTTTTAGATAGGTTCTTTTTTCTCCTTTATATATAAGTTACAAATGAATAAATATGTATATATATTTGCATATATGTCTATATATATATATGTATATATATTTATTATAAAGCAGTATCTTCCCGTCCTGGCCCAGCACAGAGAGCCGCCCGGCACAAGGCCTCGCGCGATCTCCGCCCAGCGCTTTGTTCACGCGAAAAGATAAGATTTCCTTTTTTCGTGCGAGCAACAACCGAAAGATTAAAACGAGGATATTTTGCTCACATAATAATGACAGACTTTATCACATTTATCAGAGGGAGAATACTGTCGTCTCAAAAAAAAGCTCTGAATGGGAACGTCATGAGAGCTGATATGCATGACACCATGCACTTGTTAGGCAGAATGATCTTGGAGATATGGCGCCTCTGTTGTTTTTTTATTTCTTTTTTTTTTTTTAAAGGTGGAGATGCTGGTTGGAAAATGTCTGTATGTATGCTTCAATAAACATGATACATGCGTGTAGGAATATAATCATAGATATTAATTCACAATATGTATGAATTTAAACACGTGTATAGACATACATATGGACAGAGAGGTGTGTATTGTAGTTTGTTTA
>NC_061855.1:4190264-4192764 GCF_019202785.1 Penaeus chinensis
CCCACTCCCTCACCTCCCCCACCTTCCCACCCCCTCACCTTCCCACCCCCTCATTTCCCCATCTTCTCACCCCCACCTTCCCACCCCTTACCCACACCTCCCACACTTTCTCACCCAACCCCTTCACCTCCCCCCCCACACCCCCTTCACCCCCACCCCGCCCCCACCCTCTCGAGATGCTATCATCACATGCGGGTGACATGAACGGCACCCAATAACGAGAGATTAACCCCTGGGGATGTCACCGGGGGGAGGGGGGGGGGGAATTGGACACAAAAAAGGGCTTGATGTCCCACCGGTGTCCTAAGCCCATCAGCTGATCGGCCCGAGTGGTAATTTTGCCATTGTCCTCACGCATGGAATTCCCAGGTGTCTCTTTGTCCTCACCTACGGGGCTTTGGGACACCGCCCCCCCCCCTCCACCGACCCCTTACACCCCGGTCTCCTACTGTCATACCCCCCCCCCCCCACACACACACACACACTTGTGCTAGGCGGAACTTGTCATACCCAGGTGGGTGGGTGTGGCTTTTGGGGAGGGGGTTTTGGGGAGGGGATAAGGTAGGGGGAAGAGGTAGGGGAAGGAGGGAGGTGGAGGGATGGGGTAGGGAAGGGAGGGAGGAATGGAAGTGGAATGCGCAGGTGAAGGAGTGGTCAGAGGAAGGAGGAGGAGGAGGAGGAGGAGAAGGAGAAGGAGAAGGAGAAGGAGAAGGAGAAGAAGGAGAAGGAGAAGGAGAAGGAGAAGGAAAAGCAGAAGGAGAAGGAGGAAGAAGAAGAGATGGAGGAAGAAGAAGAGATGGAGGAGGAGGAGGAGGAGGAACAGAAGAAAGAAAGGTAGGGAGGAGGAGGAGGAGGAGGAGGAGGAGGAGAAGGAGGAGAGGGAGGAGGAGGAGGAGGACGCGAGTCAGGGGATAAGAAGAGGGTGTGAGGAGGCACAGAATGGTTACCCCTAAAAAAAATGATTAGCAGAGAAAATGGGATTTTGATTGGGAAAGATGAAACGATGATTGCGGATTGTAAAAGGCTACTGATTTGCGAGTTGGAGAGGCGCTGTAGGCAATACGCGAGGGCAGGGGAGCAGTTGGGATATGGGCAAGTAATGGTATCAATTAACGAGAACACAGAGTTTGTGGGAGCGAGATCGGATCGTCAACAGGATTGGATGCTGATCAGGGGGACATTACCGGATGCTAATCAACACCGGATCACTGGGAAGTTGATTAAGAAATATAATTAAAATATATGAATCGCACATTAAACTCTCGATTCATGACTTGATTATTCAAAACCAATCATAATATTCCTCCTCGATCTACAATATTAAAAAAATCAATACATAGATAGAACTCAATCATCATTAGATCTCTCACCTGGAACAAAAAAAAAAAAAACACAAATGGTAACCCCGACAATGAACAGATAATGAACACACCCATCACAAACCAGTTCATTCTATGGAACCTTGTTCAACCAAAATGAACAGCTCTGGGCGTCCTCTCTGATTGCACGTGAGCAGCAAAATAACACATAGACGGAACAGATGGAACACGCATACAATAGAACGTGAACAGATATTAAGAACATCGGCTGCATTAGAACACAGAACATCGGTTGTCTGAAGAGGCCATTCTCTCGCACTGAATGTCTAAGGAGAAAGGACTGTAATTTAAGTTATAAAGTGACGTGACCTTCTGAATGGAGAGGGTAATGAGAGGGGAAGAAAGGGGAAGGAGGGGAAGGGTGGATAAAGGAGAAAGAAAGCGGAGGAATAAAAAAGGAAGGAGAAGAAGAGAGGAAAAGAGAAAAGGAGGAAGGGAGATATTTAAGGGAATGGCAGAAGCTGAAGAGAGAGAGAGAGAGAGAGAGAGAGAGAGAGAGAGAGAGAGAGAGAGAGAGAGAGAGAGAGAGAGAGATAGATAGATAGATAGATAGATAGATAGATATATACATAGAGAGAGAGAGAGAGAGGAGAGAGGTTGAGAGAAAGAGAAAGAGAGAGAGATTGAGAGAAAGAGAAAGAGAGAGAAAGGGAAAGAGAGAGAGAGAAGACAAAAAGAATAAACAAGAAGACTCAATAACAAGAGCATAAATCCAAGTTTTAAACAAATACAGAAAACCAAAATAAACAAAAACAAAAATCGGTCTCATAAAAAAACGAAAAGAAAAAAGGAAAGAACAGAGAACAAGAAAAATAACATAATGTAACGAAAAAGAAGGTAGGGAGGAGGAGGAGGAGGAGGAGGAGGAGGAGGGGTTGGGGGTGAAGGCGGCGTCTCACAAAGCAATAGCGAAAAAACTAAAGGTAGTTTTAAGTGTTGGTTTAACCATTGTCTACCTGAAGGTGTGACTTGTTAATGGTTGATTCTGGTTGAGGGAGATCGATGTCAGGTCACCGTCCTTGTTTACTTTACTTTTGACACTTTGTTTGTGTTGAAAGAATACAAGATGTCTGTTTACTTAAGGAATGTTTTTCGTTTTTTTGTTAATGAAAAATATCTGG
>NC_061855.1:4243223-4245723 GCF_019202785.1 Penaeus chinensis
AATTATGAAATTCAAGATTTAATAAATGATAATTATTAATGCTATATAACAAAATTACAATACCAAAGTTTATGCGAAAAAAAACAACAACAACAGATTTTGACTCTTAGTAAATAACTAGACAGTTATGACTGACTCACTGTTATATAATTGTCAATCACGAATCTTGATATAAACAAAATCAACAATATTCAAAACTACGGCGTATCTTAATGAATCAAATATTATAAAACATGGTCACTGAATTAAGTATTATATTAAAATAATGATAATAAGAACAAAAATAGTTTAATTATAACAATCGCAAATTAAGTTTATATTTCTAAATAAAAGAAATCAACCATCGAGCAAGTAAAAGTAATAATCTTGACAAAAGCAAATACTTGATAGACAAAAATATCTATCTTACGGTCCGTCGGAAAATTAACGATTTAATTACGGTTTTAAACTAACCTATCGAAATCATTATCTGTTAAAAAAAGAAAATATATCTAACACAATGTCGATATATGACAAGTACATTTATTTGTTTTAACCTTTCACACAATATTGTCACAGCATTTGTTAAGTTTGATCGTCAGGTTGTTTCATTATATATTTATAAAAATCTTCATTTTCTTTCCTAATCCTAAATGTTTTCCAGAAGACCACTATACTGCTACTGCCTTCCATTTCTAGTTCCTGTCCACTATGTTATATCACGATTGGTGCATTAAAATACTTCAAACAGGTCTTATCGAGATGAACACGGCTACTACTACTACTACTTCTACTACTACTACTACTACTATTACTGCTACTACTACTACTACTATTACTGCTACTACTACTACTACTACTACTACCACCACTACCACTACTACTACCACTACCACTATTACTACTACTACTACCACTACCACTACTACTACAAGTACTACTACTACCACTATTACTACTATTACTACTACTACTACTACTACCACTACTACTACTACCACTACCACTACCACTACAACTACTACTATTTCTACTACAAATTCCGTCACCAAGTGTCCTTTTATCAGGTCACGCCCTCTCTGGTCATCACAATATCCGTTTCTTATTGTTGAACGCATCAGGGCTTCTCTCCGTCCAAGTACATTTTTAACATTGTATTTATCAATATTTTTCTACCTGCCACCCGCGTTAATATCTTGTTCGTAGACTGATGTATTTCTGTCATTTTTGCTTCTGTTGGTCCTTCACGTGGTGTCACTCTCTGTCATATGATAACTTCGATACTTTGTCATAGGGTGCTTCTGTTTTTTTTTTTTTGCTTTGTTTTTTCATCTGTGTCTTGTCCTGTTGACCATAATTTAGCAAACACAAATTTATGAATTTGTGAATATATGAATCAAATATCAAGCAAGTTAAAGCATTATTATTATCATTATTATTATTATTACCATTAATAATAATTGTATTTTTATTATTATTATTATTATTACTATCATTATCATCATTAATATTATTATTATTATCATATTCTTTATTATTATTATCACTGATAATATCACTCATCATCATCACCAATCATCATCACCATCATTATAATCATCACTTATTATCATCACTATTTATATCATCACCATCATTATCAATATTATTCTTTTACTATTAATATAAACAAAGGTAATAATTAAAGTTTCATTATCCTTGCTTTAACTTGGTCGTCTTCATATGTTAAATAATTTTCTTAGTACTCATATTGTTATGATTATGAAGACATAATCAGTAATTATTATTATTATTATTTCTTTTTCCTAAGCACCAATAGTTTTAAGTTCAGGTTTTGCAGCATCAGTATTGCATATAATTGATTGATATAATTGCTATTTTTATTTTTCATCATCGTTATTGGAATCATTATTGTCAGTATTTTTGGTATCATTATCATTATCATTATAGTTATTATTGTAGTTATTATTAGTACTATTAGTGTTATAGTTATTATCAACATTATTTGCTATTTATTTCATAGCATTATCATTATTCTTATTATTATTATCATTATTATTATCATTATTATTATTATAATTGTTATTGTTGTTATTATTATCCTTATTGTTGGCATCATCATCATCATTTTATTACAATCATTCTTGTTATTATTATTATTATCATTACCATTTTACTCATTATTATTATTACTGTTAATATCATTATATTTTTTCTTATTACTACTATTAACATCATTATCACCATTGTCATTATTATTATCATTGATTTTATTATTATTATTATTATTGTTATTATTATTATTATTATTATTATTATTGTTGTTATTATCATCATCATCATCATCACCGTTATTACTATTACTGCTAATATCATTATTATTATTGTTATTATTATTATCATTATTATTATTATTATTGTTGTTGTTGTTGTTATTATTATTAGTATAGTAACTATTATCAATCCTGTTGTTATCGATACTATTATCATTGTTGCGGTTATCATTATTATTGTCATTTTT
>NC_061855.1:4265723-4275723 GCF_019202785.1 Penaeus chinensis
AAACGACCTCTCCCCCTCAAAACGACCTCCCCCTCAAAACGACCTCCCCCTCAAAACGACCTCTCTCCCTCAAAACGACCTCTCCCCCTCCAAACGACCTCCCCCTCAAAACGACCTCTCCCCCTCAAAACGACCTCTCCCCCAAAAACGACCTCCCCCTCAAAACGACCTCTCCCCCCAAAAACGACCTCCCCCCCTCAAAACGACCTCTCCCTCAAAACGACCTCTCCCCCTCAAAACGACCTCTCTCCCTCAAAACGACCTCCCCCTCAAAACGACCTCCCCCCCTCAAAACGACCACTCTTGACCTCGCTTCCCCCCCCCTTCTTCCTCCCGCAGGGCTTGGACGTCTTCAACAACATCCAGGTGAAGACGACCATCACGGGCTCGATCCCTACCGTTCCCCTCGGCTCCAAGATCGAGATGGATGCCTTCAACGAGGAGTATACCAGGGTCGAAGCCAGGTGGGTGGTGTAGGGGTGGGGTTGGGGTGGTGGGGGGGGGGGGGTAGGGGAGGTGGTGGTGTTGGGGGGGGGGTGGTAGGGATGGTGGGGGTGGTGGTGTGGTGTGGGGGTGGTGGTGGGGTGTGGGGGGTAGGGGGGGTGTGGTGTGGGGGTGGTGGGGGTGGTGGAGATTGTAGCGGTAGTGGAGGTTGTGTTTGAGATTGTGTTGGTGGTGGTGTGGTGATGGAGATTGTGTTGGTGGTGTGGTGGAGATTGTAGTGGTGGTGGTGTGGTGGAGATTGTGTTGGCGGTGGTGTGGTGTTTGAGATTGTGTTGGTGGTTGTGTGGTGTTGGAGATTGTGTTGGTGGTTGTGTGGTGTTGGAGATTACGTAGCTATTGTTTTCGGGTGTTGTTGGAGGAGTTGGTGTTGGTTTGGTGTGGCGTTGGAGATTTCGTACCTGTCGTTGGCGATCTGGAGTGGTATTGGAGTTCGCGTAACTGTTTTTGTTGTTGGTGGGTTTTTTTTTTTTTGTAGTGATGTAGTGTTGGAGATCACACAACTGTTTTTGTTGGTGATGGCGGCTGTGTAGATACTGGTATGTTATTGCTGGTAATTACGGTGTTGTTGTTGGTGGTGAAAGGCGGTGTTGATGAATACGTATTTGTTTTCGTTGTTGATGGCGGTCCTGTGGTAGTGTTGGTGATGGTGTTGTCGTATTGTTGTTGGTGGTGAAAGGCGGTGTTGATGAATACGTATTTGTTTTCGTTGTTGATGGCGGTCCTGTGGTAGTGTTGGTGATGGTGTTGTCGTATTGTTGTTGGTGGTGAAAGGCGGTGTTGATGAATACGTATTTGTTTTCGTTGTTGATGGCGGTCCTGTGGTAGTGTTGGTGATGGTGTTGTCGTATTGTTGGTGGTGGTGATTCTACTACTCGTGATGTTGTTATCAGTGGGTTCGTTTTTCTCCAAGAGTGTGCAACAGAGAAGCACGTATTTGTGTTGTTGTTGTTGATGTTGTTGTTATTATTATCATTATTATCATCATTATTATTATGACTATTACTATTATTATTATCATCATTATTAAATGTTATTATTATTATTATCATTATTATTATTATTATTATTATTATTATTGTTGTTGTTGTTGTTGTTGTCGTTGTAGTTGTTGCTGTTTTGTTGTTATTATCACCATCATCATTATTATCATTATTATCATTATCATTTTTATCATTATTGTTATCACTATTATTATCATTATCATCATTATTATCATCATTATTATTACCGTCATCGTTATCATTACTATCATCATCTTCATCATCATCATCGCTCCCCCTCACCATCCCTCTCCCCCTCCCCCTCACCATTACTAGCATCCCCTCTCCCCTCTCCCTCCTTCCTCATCACCATCCACCTCCCACTCCCCCTCCCGTCTCCCTCACCATCACCACCCCCATCACCATCCTCCTCTATCTCCTCCCCCTCCTCCTCACCATCACTGTCCTCACCATCCCTCTCCCCCTCCCCCCCCTCCTCCTCACCATCACTGTCCTCACCATCCCTCTCCCCCTCCCCCCCTCCTCCTCACCATCACCCCCCACCATCACTATCCTCACCATCCCTCTCCCCCTCCCCCCTCCTCCTCACCATCACCCCCATCACCCCCACCATCACTATCCTCACCATCACTATCCTCACCATCCCTCTCCCCCTCCCCCCTCCTCCTCACCATCACCCTCACCATCACCCCCACCATCAATATTCTCACCATCCCTCTCCCCTTCCCC
Source organism: Penaeus chinensis (assembly GCF_019202785.1). Lineage (NCBI taxonomy): Eukaryota > Metazoa > Arthropoda > Malacostraca > Decapoda > Penaeidae > Penaeus > Penaeus chinensis. The sequence goes on from NC_061855.1 coordinate 4,267,958, forward strand.
CCTCCTCCTCACCATCACCCCCACCATCACTATCCTCACCATCACTATCCTCACCATCACTATTCTCACCATCACTATCCTCACCCCAGACCCCCCTTCCTCCCGCAGGTCAGTTACGAGCGAGGTCAAGCAGGGTCTTCCGCCTCAAGGGTCAGACGATCGACACTCCCTTCAGCGTGGAAACCACCTTGGACTATGACGAGTGTGACTGGAAGCCTCGGACACCTGAAGAAGATGAGACCATCAGGCTAAAGGTGGGTTTTGGGAGGGAGGGAAAGGAGGGAGGGGAGGGAGGGATGGAAGGGAAGGGGAGGGGAGGAGGGAGGGAGGGAGAGAGTAGGGGGGAGGAGGGAGGGAGGATGGGAGGGAGGATGGGAGGAAGGAAGGGAGGGAGGAGGGAGGGAGGGAGGAGGGAGGGAGGGAGAGAGAGAGAGGGAGGGAGGGAGGGAGTGAAGGGAAAGGAAGGAGGGAGAAAGAAGACGAAACTAATGGATTTCGTGCCTCTGATTAGGAGGAACTGCTTATTTATCTCCGTAAAAATAAAATTAAAGGATTATATAAGATTTTCTTTCATTTATCGATTTTTTTATTCATGTTGCTTGTTGATCTTAATTAAAAGTTATTATGCAGAAAGGAGACAATTTTTATCATCAATAAACAATCGCTATTTATCGCTATCCATGGTTTCGCGTTTTCTCTTCTCTCTTCTTTTATTAAAAGTATTAAAAACCTTCTTTTGATATCAGTAATAGAAATATTTGACAGAACATTACATTATTTTAAATCTATACATACATACATACGTATATACAAGCATACATACATACATATATACATACATACATACATACATACATATATACATACAGATATACATGCATACATAAACACACACACACACACACACACACACACACACACACACACACACACACACACACACACACACATACATACATACATACATACATACATACATACTTACACATACATACATACATTCATACACACACACTTCCATACGTTATGCTGATATATTACTATCTATCCATCACAAACAACCCAGATACACACAAGCTATATAGTCTAATCCTAACCAATCCTAAGTTACAATCTCTCTCGTGAAACACACCAGTCCCTAAGTATCACATTTTTCACTAACGATAACACTTTCCCATATTGTTTCAGGTGGCGGAGAACATCTTCATTCAGTACGACGCACCAGAGCAGATCGTTCGTTATGCTCTCTCCGCGAAAGTGTCGCCGCTCGATGGTAAGCAAGCATGGTTATTAATCCGATATCATGATAGTAATGATTAATTCAATATATGTATAATAATTAATTGTATATATGATATTCAATATATGTATAATAATTAATTGTATATATTATATTCAATATATGTATAATAATTAATTGTTTATATGATATCCAATATATGTATGATAATTAATTGTTTATATGATACTCATTATCAAGCCGATTTTAGATTAGAAATGCTGAATATTCCAGTTAAGTGATTTTAAGGTCGTGCTTGCGTGTTTAGAAAAGGGGGGTGGGGGGTGATGTGTGTTTAAGAGGGGGGGGGAGGGGTATGTGGAAGGTTTATTTATAACAATAAAGTTCAAACGGGGATGGTTTATTGAAAAAAGTGAAATTATTCAGTCATATTTGTTCATTAATTAGATAATTTTGAGCATCACCATAATCGACAGCATTGTCTTGAAGAGAGATAGATAAATAGATAGGTAGATAGATAGATAGACAGATATAGAGATACTGATAGATTGATAGATAGACAGATATAGAGAGACTGATAGATAGATAGACAGACAGATATAGAGAGACTGATATATAGATAGTTAGACAGATATAGAGAGACTGGTAGATAGATATAGAAAGACTAACAGACAGATAGATAGACAATATACACATACATACATACACTAAAACATCAAATCATACCACACCAAGGAAAAAACAACGCCTTAAAAGCACGTTCTTTTTCATAATTTTTTTTTCCGTTCCTGCGCAGAGCCCGACCCTTGTGTTGAAGGGCGGAGGACGTGTGGGCAGAACAGCCAGTGCGTCGTAGATGGAGATAATTACAGGTAAGAGAGAGATGGCTTAATACACTGTCAATATATTATTTTTATTTATTATTATTATCTTTTTTTTTTTTTTTTTTTTTTTTTTTTACTTTATTTTAATTTGATTTGATTTTTTTTTTTTTTTTGATTTGATTTTGTTTATTTCCTTTTCTTTTATTTCATTTATTTCACTGATCCTTTTTTTTTTCTCTCTCTCTCTTTATTATCTATTATTCACTGATTTAATGATCTACTTTTGCAAAATTTACGTGGATTGTTTTATATCATTATTTTCAGTAACAGACAAAAAAATAATCTTAATGAAAAAATCCATTTAAGCCCCTCCTTCATCCAAGAAATAGATAGATAGACAGATAGACAGATAGACAGACAGATAGGTATATAAATTAATTAATAGATAGATAGATAGATAAAGAAAGGAATATATAAGTAAAACCATATGATTAACACCTTTTCATTAAGTAAAAAATATCCTTCAGTGCAAGGATAACAAAAATCCTCTTTTTTAACCAAGAAAAAGTACTTAGAAGATTAAAAAAAAAAAAATTAATCAAGACAGACAAGAGTCAGTTATTCCTAATTAAGGAATTTAATCAAATAAAGGAACAGACTCAGTAATTCCCAATTAAGAAATTAAATAAACTGAAAGAACAGTCTCAGTAATTCCTTATTAAAGAATTAAATCGAATTAAAAGAACAGTCTCGTAATTCCCAATGAAATAATTAAATAAACTCAAATAACAAATTTACTAATTCCCAATAAAATATTTAAATCAAATTAAAAAAAACAGACTTAGTAATCCCCAATGAAAGAATTAAATCAACTGAAAGAACATCCTCTCTAATTCCCAATAAAAAAATTAGATAAAAATTTAAAAATTAATTCATTCCATCTTCCCTCCTTCAGGTGTGTCTGTGAACGCGGTTACGAGGAAGTCTACGATTCAACCATCAACAAAGCCCTATGTCTGGATGTCAACGAGTGCAACACAGGCCGTGACAACTGCCATGCTGATGCCTTCTGCGTCAACAGCCCCGGCGGGTTCACTTGTTCCTGCAAGGAGGGATTTGTGGGCGACGGAATCGAGTGCCGGAGTAAGTCTTTTGGTGCGAAAAGGATGCTGGTTAAGGGTGTGGGTGTGTGGGTGGGTGTGTGGGGGGTGTTGTGTGTGTGGGTGTGTGGGTGGGTGGGGTGGGTGTTGTGTGTGTGGGTGGGTGTGTGGGGGGTGTTGTGTGTGTGGGTGGGTGTGTGGGGGGGTTGGGGGGGTTGGAAGGGAGGGGATGTTGTGGGGGGGGAGGTTGTGTTGTGCTGTGTGTGTGTGTGTGTGTGTGTGAGGGGGGTGGGGTTGCGGGGTACACACACACACACATACACACACACACACAAAGCGAGAGAGAGAGAGAGAGAGAGGGGGGGGGGGGTCATATTTCGTATGATCTTTTTTTTAAGAACTTAACTTTCAAACTATGTGCTATAAATATCCATAGCACCTCTACTTTTGTCATTGGAAGTTTCAAATTGAAAACTTTGCTAATTACAATAACAATTATTTTAGAATATATGAGAATGAGGAGAGAGAGAGAGATAGAGAGGGGGAGGGAGAGAGAGAGAGAGAGAGAGAGAGAGAACGAGAGAGGGAGAGAGAGAGAGAGAGAGAGAGAGAGAGAGAGAGAGAGAGAGAACCAGAGAGAGAGAGAGAGAGAGACAGAGAGACAGAGAGAGACAGAGAGAGAGAGAGAGAGGGGGGCGAAAGAGGAGAGAGAAAAAAAAGCGAAAGACAGAAAAATAATGAAAAAAATAGACAGACAGACAAACACACAAACAACAAGATAAAACCAAAAAACAACTTAAAAAAAAAAAAAAAAAACACAATCTCACTATCTCCCTCTCCCTCCCCCTCACCCCCCGCCCGCCCGCCCGACAGGAGAAGCGAGCTGCGGCAGAATTCCCTGTGACCCCAGTGCCGTGTGTGACTTCAGAGGGCCTACTCCTCGCTGCGTGTGTCGACCTGGCTACGTCGGAGATGGATTCGTGTGCACTCTGGATCAAGGTTGGTCACTCTTGTTGTTGTTGTTGGTTGTTTTACCGTAAAATCAGTTCCGATTTAAGCACCGGCATTAGCATTCTGGGGTCAAAGTCGGGTTGGAAAGAATCTGGCCATTGGATCACATACCCTTTCTCCTTTACGAACATGTCCCCTGTTAGATATTCTGGAAGTAGTAGTAGTAGAAGTAGTAGTAGTAACAGTAGTAATAGTAACAGTTGTAGTAGTATTAGTAACAGTAGTAGTAGTAGTAGTAGTAGCAGTAGAAGTAGTAGTAGTAACAGTTGTAGTAGTATTAGTAACAGTAGTAGTAGTAGTAACAGTAGTAGTAGTAGTAACAGTAGTAGTAGTAACAGTAGTAGTAGTAACAGTAGTAGTAGTAACAGTAGCAGTAGTAACAGTAGTAGTAGTAGTAGTAGTAACAGTAGTAGTAGTAGTAACAGTAGTAGTAGTAACAGTAGTAGTAGTAACAGTAGTAGTAGTAACAGTAGTAATAGTAGTAACAGTAGTAGTAGTAACAGTAGTAGTAGTAGTAGTAGTAACAGTAGTAGTAGTAACAGTAGTAGTAGTAACAGTAGTAGTAGTAGTAACAGTAGTAGTAGTAATATAAGTACAGGTAGTAGTAATAGTAATAGTTGTTGTTGCAGAAGAAAAATTAGTAGTAACAGTAGGAGTAGTAGAAATAGTAGTAGCATTAGTAGTAGAGGAAGAAGTTGCAGCAACAGTAGTAGTTGTAGTAGCAGTAACAGTGGCAATCGTAGTAACAGTAATAGTAGTGGTAGTAGTAGAAGAGGAAGAAACAATAGCAGTAGTAATAGTAGTAATAGTAGTAGTAGTAGTTGTTGTTGTTGTTGTTGTTGTAGCATCAGTAGTAGAAGTATAATAGTGAAAATAGTAGTAGTTATGCCTCATCCATCTCATAACGAACGGTACAAAACAGGTTAACACCAATATATCCTCTCACTTTAACACCACACATTCCCCTCACTTTCAGACCAATAATTCCCCTCATTTTAACACCAAACAATTCCCCTTACTCTAACCACTGATTCCCCTCACTCTAACACCACACATTCCCCTCACTTTCACACCACAAATTCCCCTTACTCTAACCACTGATTCCCCTCACTTTCACACCACCAATTCCCCTCATTTTAACACCACACATTCCCCTCACTCTAACACCACCAATTCCCCTCACTCTAACACCACCAATTCCCCTCACTTTCACACCACCAATCCCCCTCACTTTCCCGCAGGCGAGAGTCTGATCGACCAACAGCGAGACTGTATCGACGCCGACATCTGCAGTCTTTACGCTGACTGTGTCTATGACGACGAAGTGCGAGGTTTCCGCTGCGTCTGCGCCCCGGGATATTTGGGAGACGGACTCACCTGCACAAGGGAGAGAACGACAGGTGAGTGTGCGAAGGGAGCGGGGGAGGGAGGGAGAGGGTGTTGTGGGTGGAGGGAGAGAATGAGGGAGGGGGAGGGTGTTGTGGGTGGAGGGAGAGAGAATGAGGGAGGGGGAGGGTGTTGTGGATGGAGGGAGAGGGTGTTGTGGATGGGGGGAGAGAGAATGAGGGAGGGGGAGGGTGTTGTGGGTGGAGGGAGAGAGAATGAGGGAGGGGGAGGGTGTTGTGGATGGGGGAGAGAGAATGAGGGGGGGAGGGTGTTGTGGGTGGAGGGAGAGAGAATGAGGGAGGGGGAGGGTGTTGTGGATGGGGGAGAGAGAATGAGGGAGGGGGAGGGTGTTGTGGATGGGGAGAGAGAGAATGAGGGAGGGGGAGGGTGTTGTGGGTGGAGGGAGAGAGAATGAGGGAGGGGGAGGGTGTTGTGGATGGGGGAGAGAGAATGAGGGAGGGGGAGGGTGTTGTGGATGGGGGAGAGAGAATGAGGGGGGGGAGGGTGTTGTGGGTGGAGGGAGGGAGAATGAGGGAAGGGGAGGGTGTTGTGGATGGGGGGAGAAAAAAATGAGGGAGGGAGAGGGTGTTGTGGATGGGGGGAGAGAGAATGAGGGAGGGAGAGGGTGTTGTGGATGGAGGGAGGGAGAGGGTGTTCTGAGTGGAGGGAGAGAGAATGAGGGAGGGGGAGGGTGTTGTGGATTGAGGGAGAGGGTGTTGTAGATGGAGGAGGCAGAATAAGGGAGGGGGGGGGTTGTGTTGTTGAATTGTTGTTGTTTGTTGTTGAATATGATTTCTTTTGTAAATTTATATGTATATGTATTTGTTTATTTATTATTTTGTTTTGAGGAGGAGGGACTGAGGAAGACTGCCTGAAAACATATCAAGTGCCTGTGTGTAGATAAGGAAAAGAAAAGAAAAAGAAAAAACAGGCTGTTCTGCCGTTCCTTTTTAAACTTTCGCAAATATGAGATTAATGATAATAAAAAAATAAGCTTTCAATGCAAATTCAATTGTATAATTTCATTGTGAAATGTGCCATGAATCCTCTCCTAAAAATACCATTAGTAATTTCTTTTTCCATACCACAAAGAATTATCAATTTTTTGCCCCGTCCCTCTACTCATAAATCTTGTTCTTTAAATGTCTCTGGCAATTACAAATGCTTTCCCTTCTGAATGTCCTAGGTAATTCCGTACCCTTTCCCTTAGTAAAGTTCAATAAACCTTTTGCTTTTTCATACCACTATCCTAGGTAAATCCTCCTCTTTAATAATTCTGTGTCTTCCCTTACGAAGGTTCCCTACTATACGCTTTTCCATACTATAAGCAATTCCTCACGCAGAAATCCTCCTTTCTAAATGTTATGAGTAAATCCTAATGTTTTGCCACAATAGAGCTTCCTAAACTGTTCCCTTTATCCGCCATTGAACATTTCTCACGCCCCTGCCCTGTCCTCTCCCCGCCAGAGGGCTGTGAGACCTCCGCCGACTGCTCGGCCGATGCAATCTGCAACGAGACACCGGAGGGAAAGAGGTGTGAGTGCCAGCCGGGATTTTCCGGCGATGGATACATCTGCAACGGCCGACAGCTGCCCCCATACCAACCCGAGGTACCCTACCAGCCGTACCAACCCAATGATCCTTATGCACAGGGTGAATATGAGCAGCCGTTCCAACCTTACCAGCCGGAGGAGCCGTACCAACCTTACCAGCCAGAGCAGCCGTACCAACCTTACCAGCCAGAGCAGCCGTACCAACCCTACCAGCCTGAACGGCCGTACCAACCTTACCAACCGGAGGAACCATACCAACCACAGGAACCACAACAACCATTAGATGCTGGAGAGGTAAATGGGCATCTTATCTGCTGTCTTGCAGACGAACACCGAAAATTATAATTTCCTTTGATCAGTAAAGATCACAAAAAAAAAACATAATTCTTAACAGCTATAACTCACGTAAAGCATAATTCATGACAGGCATAGTTCATAGCTAGCATAGTTCAGACATGACATGACACTAACAAAGTACCAATAACTGATAACGAATAACTAATCACCAACATAACTAATCCATCAACTCTTCTCCCCCCCCCCCCCCCCCCCCGCAGAATCCCGAGCCCGAGTGCCTCTTCGGTGTGTGTTGGTGCCCAGATGCCTACCAGTACGACAAGGACAGGAACTTGTGCATCGCTGGTGACACTTC
>NC_061855.1:4280723-4285723 GCF_019202785.1 Penaeus chinensis
TTGGTTATTGGTGAGGAAGAGTAGTAAAGAGGAAATTGGTCATTAAGAGTATAGTAATTCCAATGTAATCAAAGTCTTACAGTAATTGTAGTCAAAACAGTAGTTGTAGTAAGTGTAAAAAGGGTATTGATTTCAGCTGTCTCGTGCAAAAAATATTTATTAGATTTCATTGTGATTAATATTTCTTCGATATGTATATAGTTTTATATATATATATATATATATATATATATATATATATATATCGTTAGTAAAAGCAAAAAGTTCTAATTGTGCTTTTATGTTTGTATGTATCTTTTTATTACTATAATTATGTTCCTCCGTAACAAATGTAGCTCATAAAATGGTCTTTCCCAATACAGGATAACTCTCAGTTAAAAAAAAAAAAAAAAAAAAAAAAAAAACATTAACTATAAACTATGTTGACATGACACTGACTTCAAACCACATATTGGAAGTTGTGAATACTTGAAGGTGATTGCAAATGCTTGCAACTGTTTGCAAAAGGGCGAAAGTAATGACCTGTAAACATATATGGCTGTTTTATGTTACATTAGAATTTACTGTGAATACATTATACACTGTATATAAATAATAGTATAATTCTCATTACACTTTGAATGGAATGTTCAGTAACACAGTAGAGACATTAGATGCATGACAATGATTCAGAGTGCATGACATTAAAAAAAAAAATAGTACTGACTCTTATGGAAAGAAAGTCTGTAGAGTCAACTGCATGACAGTTAATGATAGTGACTTTAGGCGACTGTAGATAGTGAACTAAACACACGACCAGAACACAAGAAAAAAAAATAATGATATTAATAATAAAAAATACAATAAAAAATACAAAATATTAGGGCTAAAATAGACCATATACAAATAATATAATGTACCTTTCTCCAGAACCATGCAACAAGGTTAATAATTGCCACAGCAACGCACAGTGTATCTACGATGGATACAGTGAGCAGTATAGGTGTCTTTTATATGGAGTGGCAGTTTTCACGAGGCGGCTAATGTTGTTTTGAGGCTTTTTTTTATTTGTTTTGAAAGGTATTGTTTTATTTTTGTTTTATAGATTTATTCATGTGTTTAAATCACTGTGAACTATTGTTATTATTATTATTATTATTATTATTATTACTATTATTATTACTATTAATATTATTATTATCATATTGCTATCATTACTATTACTCTTGTTATTATTATCATTATAATTATTATTATTATTATTATTGTAATCATTATCCCTATTATTTTTACTAATGTTAATACTACTATTATTATTATTGTTCTTCTTATTATCATTATTATTTCCTTCATCATCATTGCTATGAATCTGTTGGTGTTTCATAATTATCGAAAATGTTTTTATTTATCTTTTCACTGATTTACATATATTCCCATTCTATACGGAGCCATACTATACCTCCCCCCCCCCCTCAAAAAAAAAAAAAAATGGACGGCCATATTATCTTTTTATCTTTATTGAAAATTCAAGATAGGAAAATTCGGTTTGCAAACTGTGGACATTGAACCATTAAACTCTGTATCATTGATTAGATTGTTGACTGTTCTGATAGTAGTTGGATATTGGTGAGGAAGAGTAGTAAAGAGGAAATTGGTCGTTAAGAGTATAGTAATTGCAATGTAATCAAAGTCTTACCGTAATTGTAGTCAAAACAGTAGTTGTAGTAAGTGTAAAAAGGGTATTGATTTCAGCTGTCTCGTGCAAAAAATATTTATTAGATTTCATTGTGATTAATATTTCTTCGATATGTATATAGTATTATATATATATATTTATGTATATATATATATCGTTAGTAAAAGCAAAAAGTTCTAATTGTGCTTTTATGTTTGTATGTATCTTTTTATTACTATAATTATGTTCCTCCGTAACAAATGTAGCTCATAAAATGGTCTTTCCCAATACAGGATAACTCTCAGTTAAAAAAAAAAAAAAAAAAAAAAAAGAACATTAACTATAAACTATGTTGACATGACACTGACTTCAAACCACATATTGGAAGTTGTGAATACTTGAAGGTGATTGCAAATGCTTGCAACTGTTTGCAAAAGGGCGAAAGTAATGACCTGTAAACATATATGGCTGTTTTATGTTACATTAGAATTTACTGTGAATACATTATACACTGTATATAAATAATAGTATAATTCTCATTACACTTTGAATGGAATGTTCAGTAACACAGTAGAGACATTAGATGCATGACAATGATTCAGAGTGCATGACATTAAAAAAAAAATAGTACTGACTCTTATGGAAAGAAAGTCTGTAGAGTCAACTGCATGACAGTTAATGATAGTGACTTTAGGCGACTGTAGATAGTGAACTAAACACACGACCAGAACACAAGAAAAAAAAAATAATGATATTAATAATAAAAAATACAATAAAAAATACAAAAAATTAAGGCTAAAATAGACCATATACAAATAATATAATGTACCTTTCTCCAGAACCATGCAACAAGGTTAATAATTGCCACAGCAACGCACAGTGTATCTACGATGGATACAGTGAGCAGTATAGGTGTCAGTGTAACGCTGGATATGACGGTGACGGCTACTTTTGTAACGAACTGGGTGAGTATTTGGGTATCTGGGTGTTAGGGTAGCCCTGGGTTGGGGAGGGGAGGGGAGTTGGGGAAGGGGAAGGGAGAGGTGAGGGGAGTATTTGGGTATGTGGGTATCCCTGGGTTGGGGAGGGGGAAGGGGGAAGGGGAAGGGGAAGGGAGAGGAGAGGGGAGTATTTTGGTATGTGGGTATCCCTGGGTTGGGGAAGGGAGGGGAGAGGGGAGTATTTGGGTATGTGGGTATCCCTGGGTTGGGAAAGGGAGGGGAGAGGGGAATATTTGGGTATGTGGGTATTCCTGGGTTAGGATGGAAAGAGTAGACTTGAGTCTTTGTATATCTGGGTATTAGGGTATCCCTGGGTTGGAAAGGGGAGGGGAGGGGAGAGGGGAGTATTTGGGTATCCTTAGTTTGGGGAAGGGAAGGGAAGGGAGGGAAAGGGAGAAATGGGTATTTGAGTAACCTTATGGAGGGGAAAGGAGGAGGGGGGGAAGGGGGTTGGGGTGATAACTGAGGAAGAAAGAGGGAGGGAGAGAGGAGATTTTAGATATTATTCAGTATTTGGGTATTCCTTGGTTGGGGAGAGGAGGGAAAGGGAGGGGAAGGGAGGGGAAGGGGGTAGGGGATGAGCAAGTGAAGATCCCTGCTTTGGGAAAGGGAAGAGAGAGGGTATTTGGGTATCTGGTGGGTATTTGTATATCAGTTGAGAAAAGGGATTTTTTTTTTTTTTTTTTTTTTTTGACCAACAGCTTTCTTCCCTTAACTTTGACCCAAAGGACAATTTTCTTTCCCTGATTTTGAGGAAATTAGCATTTTTTCCCCTGGAGTGTGGCCTGAAAAAGCAATTTCATTTCCTATATAGAGATTAATTACTTTTTTTTTCCTAGAATTTCGTTTTTAAAAAGAAAATCCTCTCTACTTCCTCTTCCTTTTGTACGTCCCTGACAAAGAGAGATAGAAATAAGTAGATAAAGGAATAAATAAAGAAATGAAATTGATAAAGGAAGGAAAAAGGAGTGATGTAAGATCATTATTTTTTGTTCATGGAAAAGGGACCACGAGACTAAGAAAGAATTTAAAGAAAAAAAAAAGAAAAAAAAAAAAAATAGTCTGATGTAACGAAAAAAAAAAAAAAAAAAAAACACTCCATAGAATCAGTGAAAAAAATGAGTGACTCAGACAAAAAAAGAAGAAAAAAAAAAAAAAAAAAAAAAAAATATATATATATATATATATATATTTTTTTTTTTTTTTCTCTGTTATGTGACCTTGAAGGAATGAAGGCATTTGCACTTATTATTATTGCATGGCATGAATATTTGCCAATAAGGTTATGATTAAGTCATAACTATTAAACTATTAAACGTGCACCCTTGCATCATCCTATTTTTAAATGATAACTTTTCACCTCCTGGAATAAAAAAAAATAAATAAATAAATAAATAAATAAATAAATAAATAAAAAAAAAAAATGAATTCGAACAAAAAACCAACAGCTTAAAATAACAACAACAATACCAATAAAATAAGACCATTTTTTGTCTTTTCTTTTTCTCCCATTCTGTCACAGATGTATCCTGCGACTCGGTGGACATTTGCCACATCCATGCTCAGTGTGTCTATGATGACTATGAGCTCAAGCACGTGTGTGTGTGTCTGCCAGGTTACCAGGGTGACGGATTGGTATGCACCCCATTAGGTGAGGATCGAGTCGTCTGTGTGTTCGTGTGTGTGTGTGTGTGTGTGTGTGTGTGTGTGTGTGTGTGTGTGTGTGTGTGTGTGTGTGTGTGTGTTCGTGTGTGTGTTAGTGTGTGTGTGTGTGTCTGTGTGTGTGTGTGTTCGTGTGTGTGTGTGTGTGTGTTCGTGTGTTCGTGTGTGTGTATGTGTGTGTTCGTGTGTGTGTGTGTCCTCAGTAAGGGGAGGATATTAGCTATTACAGAATCGTGTTTTGAAGTGCTTTTTTGTCTATTATTACGAAAATGAAATGATCAGTTAAAATTAATGTATATCAGATTTAATTTCTTTATAATGGCTACAAGTGTTTGGTCGGTTCATTTTCCCTTTCTGTTATGTTAATGTTTGATTTACCTTTAGATGAAAAAAAACCATAAAATAGGCAGCATACCTTTTATTCATTAGGCAGCATTTTGTTAAGTAACAGTTCCATAGCATAGTTAAACATCAACTGTCCGTTTTATATAGTAAAATACCCAATCTTGAAATGTTACAAATTTACTACTAGTTTTTCGCTGCCAGGCTGATATATATTTCACTGCATGGCACTTTCTGTCACCCTTATGCCTCGCACTGTGAATGATTTTAATTGAATTGACTCTATATCGTCCTCGTGCATTTCATTGCATAACATCTCACTGTATTACACTGTATGTCAC
>NC_061855.1:4298223-4308223 GCF_019202785.1 Penaeus chinensis
TAGATAAGGGCGTGGAGAGAGAGAAAGAGATAGGTGAGACAAGGTAAGGAGGAGACGAAGGAGAAAAATAAGGAAGAAGAGGAGAAGAGAACCACCGGAGAGACAGGACAAGGACGGAGAAAGAGAAAGGGAGAAGGGAAACCATAACAACGAATTGGACGAGGAGGAGGAAACGAAGAAGACGGAGGAGGGAGACGAAGAACACCGGAGGGAAAAACAAGACGAGGAAGAGAAGAACCAGGAGGAGGAGGAGGAAAAGGAGGAGGAGGAGGAGGAGGAGGAGGAGGAGGTGGAGGTAAGGAGAACCTAGATATTTGTGGGACGGTGTGTGTGTATTTACAGAAGTGGAAAGGGTGTTCAGTAGCTCCCGTGAAGACTACCTTGCCGTCAGCCATTAAGTCGGAGGAAGGAACTCGCCGCTGGATATTTGGAAAGAGATTCTGAAGACCGCCATCGTCAAAGAGAGGACCCAACCCTTGGTCCTTGTAAAGACCGTCTTGGAATTTATGTTGTTAGTTCTGCAAAAAAGTATTGATTTCAGTGTGTGGAAGAAGGTTGTAGTGTTATTTTGCTCTTCATAGATAAAAAATATCTCAACGATTTTACAAAAATGAGGAATCCTTTGGGTAAATGGGGGAAAACGGTAGCCAATATAAGCATTTACATAACAGAAAAATGTTTCAAGAGACAATATTTATCTTCTGTACAGAATATGAAGCTGTTAACTGGATTCCCAGAAGGAGACGCTTATGGGCAATAGAAATTAGTAATTTCCACGATCAAAGAACTAGACCTCGTTCAGGTTCCTGAGGACAAAATTGGCTGGATGGAACTTCAGTAGAACTAAATTATGTATCTATATATTAAATATATATATATTATATATTAAATATATATATATTATATATCAAATATATATATATTATATATTAAATATATATATATTATATATTAAATATATATATATATATATATGTGTGTGTGTGTGTGTGTGTGTGTGTGTGTGTGTGTGTGTGTGTGTGTGTGTGTGTATGGAACGGATTAGGATGTCTTTAGCCATCAAGAATTTTCGCCATAGATGGTTTAAGTTCTGATGCTACGAAAAAATCAATATATCAAGTAACAAGGGAATAGAGAATATCGCATATTAAATTGTGTATTTTCTGCGTTAAAAGCATAATTTCTCTTTGGACTGCTATATTCATTATCTCTCTCTCTCTCTCTCTCTCTCTCTCTCTCTCTCTCTCTCTCTCTCTCTCTCTCTCTCTGTCTGTCTGTCTTGCTTACACAAATTCCAGGACAAATCGTCTCTTTAAGTCAAACCGACATGTACACTACAATATTCAGTTACTCTAGATGTCTGCATAACACCCGCATCCATGGAAGCAGAGTGGATAGTCAAAGTTATCTGGATTCCTGTGCAGTTCTGATACACACATGCACACACTCATATATATTCATATATGTATATATATACATATATATTTAATATATATACATTTATATATTCAATACATATACATCTATATATTCAATACATATACATCTATATATTCAATATATATACATTTATATATATATATAATATATATACACATATATATATACATATGTATGCGTGTGTGTGTGTGTGTGTGTGTGTGTGTGTGTGTGTGTGTGTGTGTGTGTGTGTGTGTGTGTGTGTGTGTGTGTGTGCATACACATACGCAGACACGTATATACATAAATACCCAAGAAATTGTTTCTTTTTCTAAGTTTTTGAAGATGAAAGGAGCCTGCAACCAGGCATCTACAGCAAGGGAGTGACGAGATTTTAAACGACTGGGCATTGTTAGTTTACACGGAACGGGGTATCCATTCACCAGTCAGTATTAAATGGACTCTATTCACTTGCAGTCGTTAGCAGAATGATACTTTCACATGCCACTGTATGGACAATGCACGAGCGGCTGTAATATATAGGCATTTTTCAGAGACAAAGAGATTGGTTTTGTATTGTACTTTCTCTCTTTCTTTCGGTCTTTCTTTCTCGTTCTTTTTTTTTCTTTCTTTCTCTCTAATTCTTTATTTTGTTCCTTCTTTTTCTCTCGTTCTATATCTTTGTCTTTCTCTCTCTCTTTCGCTTTCTCTCTCTCTGTCTCTCTGTCTCTCTCTCTCTCTCTCTTTCTCTCTCTCTCTCTCTCCGTCTCTCCCTTCCTCCCTCCCTCCTTCCCTCCCTCCCTCCCTCCCTACCTCCCTCTCCTTCTCTCTCTCTCTCTCAATCTCTCCCTCCATCTCTCTCCCTCCCTTCATCTCTCTCTCTCTCTCCCTCCATCTCTCTCTCTCCTCCATCTCCATCTCTCTCTCCATATCTCTCTCTCTCTCTCTCTCCATCTCTCTCTCTCTCTCTCTCTCTCTCTCTCTCTCTCTCTCTCTCTCTCTCTCTCTCTCTCTCTCTCTCTGTCTATCTACATATCTCTCTCCCCATCTCTCTCTCTCTCTTTCCATCTCTCTACCTCTCCATTTCTCTCTTTGTCTTTCTCTCTCTCTCTCTCTCTCTCTCCATCTCTCTTTCTCTTTCCATCTCTCTCTCTCTCTCTCTCTCTCTCTCTCTCTCTCTCTCTCTCTCTCTCTCTCTCTCTCTCTATCTATCTCTCTCTCTGTCTCTCTCTCTCTCCCCCTCCATCTCTCTCTCTCTCCCCCTCCATCTCTCTCTCTCTCTCCCTCCATCTCTCTCTCTCTCGCTCCCTCTCGTTCTCCATCTCCCTCCCGCCTTCTCTCTCCAATCCCCCAAAATAAACAAAAGTCTTGCAGTGTTACCACGTTTTCCAGCGTATATTCCATTTTACCCAAATGTTCCAGGAGGCAATGGCGAAAATTTACCCCACACCATGTGCATATCTGGGCTAAAGGCTACCCATGTTACGCTGCGGAAGGTGTTTCTCGTGTTCCTGATACTATCGAGCGAGAGAAATGCACTTGAAGTTTAGAAAACTCACCCGAACTCTTCTTCTCGCTCCGCCTAGGCAAAAAAAAGCGCCAAACAGCTAGGTTAAGGCAGCCAAGGTTATACGGTGGCTGTAGATAAGAGCAGACACGTTCGATCCGAGTAATCATCAACAATGGCGAGCGGGGAGTGCTAAGTACGGGTCATATAAGATATTTACGGGATGGCCAGATCCTATCACCGCCAGCTATCATATGAAGGAATAGCTAGCGGTGACCAAGGCGTCTCCGCTGGTGCAATGACCACAAACTAACAGCCAATTCACAGTTTTTTGCCTCATCTGTTATTACATTTCTGGTTATGATAAATAGTAACGATAATGCTAGAGAGAGAGACAACACTTTTAATGGAACACGAGTGGTGCCGGCTCGCCGACGGGGGTTGCATCTCCGGCAAGCATGTTGTGTCGAGGCGAGAGTTATCGATAATGTTGCCTTCATTACTCGGGCTAAAACGAGTGTTGAGGCGCCGTATCTCACGAGCAACGGGTAATGTTTACCTTTTATCTTGCAAATTAAGCAGCACTTTTAACTAACAGGGTGTATCTGTCGGTGAGCTGCGTTGATTTCGCCGCGACGCTGAACGCAGATTACTGGCGTGTACCTGGGGTGATTACCGTGCGTTTGTGTGTCGCTGATGAAAATATAAAACTGTTGCCAAGAACTCTTATCCGGGAATGAGCGTAGACATCAAGGGTTTATAGAACCCGCTTTAGAACCGCACTCAAGAGGTTCCTCGGGACAAATGGGTTTTCCCGAAGGTGTGTGAAGAGGCTGGGCTTTAGAAGAACCAATGACGGAGACGAACTCTGGCTGTAGATACGCACAGCTCGTTACTGAAACGGTTCAGAAACGAGGTATGAGACGAGGCGAACCGCGGATCCGAACCGGGGCGAGATAACGAGCCACTTTGGGCCGGCAATGGTGCCCTCAGGCCGTGGTGATTGCTGGGTCGTCGAGGTAATAACACAAGACTCTATTGTGATTTCATTTTTGCTTTGGGTGACTCTGCAGCAATCGTTTTAAACCCCTCACCCTTTCTTTCTCTCTTTTTTTTCCCTCTCTCTCTCTCCCTCTCCCTTTTTTCCTTTTTTTTTTTCTTCTTAGAAACCCCTATTTTCTCTATTATTTTTCATTCTCACCCTGTCTTTAAGGGAAGATCGGCAAGGAAAAGTTACGACGGTCGGTGTTTATTATCTGGCGAGCGCGTCCGTCTTACGTGCTGGAGACCTGCGAGACAAACAAGACACTGATAAAAAAGTAATGAAAAAAAAAAAGGAATTTGAAAGTATGAGATGCACGCGGAGATGAGGAAATAAGAAAGACGAAAAGGTGCTTTAACTACAACTGATAAAGAACAAGAAGTAAGGGTGTTAGAAGCGGTACGTAAAGCATGTTTAGAAGGGGAATTTAGTGCCATTAAAGAGATGCGATAGAATGCCCTAGCTGGCGACCGACGCCTCGACTGGAGTGATGATAGAAGTTAACCAATTTTACCAGTAATTTCTATCTTAATACGCTCGCTCTCTCGCTCTCTCTCTCGTCTCGCTCTCTCTCTCTCTCCTTTCTATCTATCTCTCTCGCTCTCTCTCGCTCTCTCTCTCTCTCGTCTCCGCTCGCTCGCTCTCTCTCTCTCTCGCTCGTCTCTCTCTCTCTCTCTCGCTCGCTCTCTCTCTCTCTCTCGCTCTCTCTCTCTCTCTCTCTCGCTCGCTCTCTCTCTCTCTCTCTCGCTCTCTCTCTCTCTCTCTCTCTCTCTCGCTCTCTCTCTCTCGCTCGCTCGCTCTCTCTCTCTCGCTCGCTCTCTCGCTCTCTCTCTCGCTCGCCTCTCTCTCTCTTCTTTCTATCTCTCTCGCTCTCTCTCGCTCTCTCTCTCTCTCGCTCGCTCTCTCTCGCTCTCTCTCTCTCTCTCGCTCTCGCTCGCGCTCTCTCTCTCTCTCTCGCTCGCTCTCTCTCTCTCTCTCGCTCTCTCTCTCTCTCTCGCTCGCTCTCTCTCTCTCTCTCGCTCGCTCTCTCTCTCTCTCTCTCGCTCTCTCTCTCTCTCGCTCTCGCTCGCTCGCTCTCTCTCTCTCGCTCGCTCTCTCTCTCTCTCTCTCTCGCTCGCTCTCTCTCTCCTCCTCAGCTCCTCTCTCTCTCTCTCTCGCTCGCTCTCCTCTCTCTCTCACTCGCTCGCTCTCTCTCTCTCTCTCGCTCGCTCTCTCTCTCTCTCTCTCGCTCTCTCTCTCTCGCTCGCTCGCTCTCTCTCTCTCTCTCGTCGCTCGCTCTCTCGCTCTCTCTCTCGCTCGCTCTCTCTCTCTCTTTCTATCTCTCTCGCTCTCTCTCGCTCTCTCTCTCTCTCCGCTCGCTTCTCTCTCGCTCTCTCTCTCTCTCGCTCTCGCTCGCTCGCTCTCTCTCTCTCGCTCGCTCTCTCTCTCTCTCTCTCTCTTCGCTCCTCTCTCTCTCTCTCTCTCTCGCTCGCTCTCTCCTCTCTCTCTCTCGCTCGCTCTCTCTCTCTCTCTCTCTCGCTCTCTCTCTCTCGCTCGCTCGCTCTCTCTCTCTCGCTCGCTCTCTCGCTCTCTCTCTCGCTCGCTCTCTCTCTCTCTTTCTATCTCTCTCGCTCTCTCTCGCTCTCTCTCTCTCTCTCGCTCGCTCTCTCTCGCTCTCTCTCTCTCTCGCTCTTCGCTCGCTCGCTCTCTCCTCTCTCCGCTCGCTCTCTCTCCTCTCTCTCTCTCTCGCTCGCTCTCTCTCGCTCTCTCTCGCTCGCTCTCTCTCTCTCTCTCGCTCTCTCTCTCTCTCTCTCGCTCGCTCGCTCTCTCTCTCTCGCTCGCTCTCTCTCCTCTCTCTCTCTTCGCTCTCTCTCTCGCTCTCTCTCTCTCGCTCGCTCTCTCTCTCTCTTTCTATCTCTCTCGCTCTCTCTCGCTCTCTCTCTCGCTCGCTCTCTCTCTCTCTCTCTCTCTCTCCTCTCTCGCTCTCTCTCCTTCTCGCTCTCTTCCTCTCGCTCGCTCACTCTCTCTCTCTCTCTCTCTCTCGCTCTCTCTCCTTCTCGCTCTCTCTCTCGCTCTCTCTCTCTCTCTCTATCTCTCTCTCTCTCTCCGCTCGCTCTCTCTCTCTCGCTCTCTCTCGCTCGCTCTCTCTCTCTCTCTCTCTTCGCTTCTCTCTCTCTCTCTCGCTCGCTCATTCTCTCTCTCTCGCTCGCTCTCTCTCTCTCTCTCTCTCTCTCTCTCCTCCCTCTCTCTCTCTCTCTCCTCGCTCGCTCTCTCTCTCTCTCTCTCTTCGCTCTCTCTCTTCTCTCTCGCTCGCTCATCTCTCTCTCCTCGCTCGCTCTCTCTCTCTCTCTCTCTCTCCCTCTCCTCTCTCTCTCTCTCTCTCTCGCTCGCTCTCTCTCTCTCTCTCTCTCTCTCTCTCTCTCTCTCTCTCTCTCTCTCTCTCATCATTCTCTCATCTCTCTCCGCTCTCTCTCCGTCCTCTCGCTCTCGCTCTCTCTCTCTCTCTCTCCTCTCTCTCTCTCTCTCTCTCTCTCTCTCTGTCTCTCTGCTTTCTCAGCGCTTTGCTATATATACTTTTCCGTGTGTCGTTTCAATGATATATGTTAGGGTAAGATAAGGTATTTCAGTAATACGTAAATGAAGGTGAATTTATATACTCTCTAAGTAATTC
Organism: Penaeus chinensis; assembly: GCF_019202785.1. Classification (NCBI taxonomy): domain Eukaryota; kingdom Metazoa; phylum Arthropoda; class Malacostraca; order Decapoda; family Penaeidae; genus Penaeus; species Penaeus chinensis. The sequence goes on from NC_061855.1 coordinate 4,304,842, forward strand.
ACATACGTCTGAATGTGAGTGTATATTTGACTGTCTGTAAGCCTGACTGATCGCATTGACTGTATTGCATGTTAGGATGTAATTTCTAGATCTTCCTGTTAAAGAGGCAGGTTATTAAGTCACCCAGAAGCAGCATACCAGACTATAAACCATACCACAACAAGCAATTTTTCACGACGGGTAACCTAGTTTAAGCACAGAACAAGGGTTCCTGGGTACTTCGTGTTAGCTCTTTTAATATAACACATTTCCTGCTACGCTTTTTTTGTCCTGAAAGTAATTATCATTGCCAGTGATACACTTGTTCTCAGAGTGGGAGTGCGTCGGGGATGATCATATTAGCATAGGCATGACAGACAGACCTTCATAAATAAAACAACCAAAGATAACTTGCGCGAGTAAGGGGCGGCTCCATCATGCCGCGATTAAAATCAAGTGCGTTTAAATAAATTCGCGTTGATCGTACCTGGATTATACCTGTCAGATGGCGTGCTACCTCTTAATAATCGTCTGTTATAAAGCCCAAAAAAAAGAAAGAAAAAAAGATATATAAAGAGAGAGCACCTGAACCTCGCTGGTAAAGGCTGAACAGATATCATCTCTCGAGCCGCCACGCGTGAGCAGGGCTGCCAACCGTATATTTATCTCGCTCCCCGTGCTGGTGTGTGATTGGTGGGTTGGCCCGGACGAGATTCGTTAATGATGCTGCTGGAACTTCGTTGATAACTCCGGTCAGGTAATGATTAGAAGCCAGCTGGTGGTTTGTCAGTAAGTCTGTTCGTGGCAGGCTGCTGAATTTGCGGAATTGCGATTGGCCGCCCTGGGTCGCCACAACAGGAGAACTGAAGGGGTATGCATTCTTGTAATCATAATGATATTAAGAGGGCCATTCTGATTGTAACTTTGCTGTGTCCATTATCTCTGATGATAACGTAATTGGTGTCATTCCGATGACCCAGGAACGATAGTTGGTAGCAATTGCGAGGGATGTTGATATTGCAAATATACTTCAAGCTTGTCATCTGCGATAACCTGTTTGTGTGTTACTGTCTTCCGTTGTCTTGCTGAGCGCCTGTGTTCCTGTCTGCAATCCGCTGCAATGTCAATTTTGATCATCATAAGTCAAATGTGTTCGCCCTCTTGAATTCTTGTGGTGTTGCAGCTAATGCAATGTTGATTATTAGTTTGTGGACGTGACCTGAATGGGACATGCATTTGCTTCCTCTCTCTCGTTCTCTCTCTCTCTCTCTCTTTCTCTCTCTCTCTCTCTATCTATCTATCTATTTATCTATCTATCTATCTATCTATCTATCTCTATCACTATCTCTATCTCTGTCTCTCTCTCTCCTTCCTTACCTATTATTTTCTTATGCTTGAACATTCACACATACACGCACATCTCTATCTCTCTCTAATTCTATCTCTATCTCTATCTGTCTAAGTCTATCTCTATATATCTATTTATCTAAGTCTATCTCTATCTATCTAAGTCTATCTCTATCTATCTCTATCTATCTCTATCTATCTAAGTCTATCTCTATCTATCTCTATATCTCTTTAATTCTATCTCTATCTCTATCTATCTAAGTCTATCTCTATAAATCTCTATCTATCTAAGTCTATCTCTATATATATCTCTATCTATCTAAGTCTATCTCTATCTATCTAAGTCTATCTCTATCTATCTAAGTCTATCTCTATCTATCTAGGTCTATCTCTATCTATCTAAGTCCATCTCTTTTCTCTCTCACACACACGCATCCCTTAGACCCTTTGGCACACTGGGCATGTGACCAGTGCCCCCCCCCCCACCACCCCCCACCCCCCCACCACCCACCTCATCACTGTCCCTCGAGGCTCTGCGTAGGTCACTCATACCCACATAATGGCAGAGGCATCAACTCGCCCTGGATTTTATTTAACTGATTTGTTTTCTTCTTATATTATTCTCTACGTCACTGTATATGTGTATGTTACGTTCTTCTTGAATTATTATTATTATTATTATTATTAATTTTGTCTTGTTTTGTTTTGTTTACCTTTTTTCGTCAATGGCTAATGGATGTGTTAAAATCGGGGGAGGTTTTTGTGTGTTAATATCGGGTTGATTGTGTGAATATCGGGTTGATTTGGGTTGATATCGGGTTGATTGTGTTAATATCGGGATGATTTGTGATAATATCGAGTTGATTTGTGTGGAGATTTTAATCGGATAATGATTCCATGGGTTAAAATCGGGTGATATAATTATACGTAAAACAGGTGATAAATTACGTCAAAATCGGATTTTAGATTTATACTTAAAAATCATATTCTGCATAAATATCAGGAAAAAATCTATTTAAATCGGTCGGTTGATTTGCGTGTTGAAACGAAGATAAGCTAAGATGATCAGAAGCTTTAAGGATATCGGCATCTCCATCACCTTTAAAGATGCTGGCGCTGTTTTATTCATGACTCCTTCCCATACCAAGAAACACCCCCCCCCCCCTTTAAGGTACACCCCCCCCCCAAAAAAAAAGTTCCCTCCGATATCCTCACCTCTACGTTTTTACCCCCCCCCCCCCTTTCGACCGTTCACCTACCCTACCCGCCCCCTCCCCATACCCCTTTTTCCAATAGATACGTCCCCATTCCCCCCCCTCCCTCCTCCCTCCCACCCTGTGTTGACCTTCCAGCGGGACACATCAATAGGCGTGTGTGTGTGTGTGTGTTTGTGTGTGTGTGCGCTTTTTTCCAATCACTCTTCCGTTTAATGAATGTGTGTGTGTGTGTGCGTGCATGTGCGTGTGTGTGCATACGTGTTTATATGCTTGTATGTGTGTGTATCGTGTATGTGCGCATATACGTCTGTGAACGATAGCGCGTGTATATGTACGTGTGTGTGTCGCCTACTATGGCCGCGGTGGTCAGGCCTTGATGCGCGTTCGGGAGAGGTAATGAAGGGGTTCGAAGGAGGTTTACAGCATCGACGTCTCCGCGGAGGTGCGAAGTCCCCGTATGTAAGGGAGGTTCAGTTAAGGCTGATGGGTTTTGGTCCGAGGGAGAGGACTTTCAAAGAGGCCGATGGAATGTCTTGAGGAGGCGGTTGGTGGGGGTTAGTGGGGGTTAGTGGGGGAGTTAGTGGGGGTTGAGGGCGGGTGGGAAGGTGGGGGAGTGGAGTTGGTGAGGGTTGTGGGTGTGTCGTAATAGTTAGTGGGGTTTGTTGAGTGAATCTGGAATGCCGGTGGGTTTTCGTAAACACTGGAGGGTTTTAGACCAGGCGAGGGGCATAAATGAAAGGCTGATGACATTCTTTCAAGCTGAATGGCATTGGGTTGACGACCGTGGCTTCCGTAGAAGGGGGGGGGGGGGCATTCGTAGGTGAACGACACTCAAGCTG
>NC_061855.1:4320723-4325723 GCF_019202785.1 Penaeus chinensis
GTCTGCCTGCCAGATAACTAGCTGCACATTAGCTCTTTTTGCTGCCACGTCTCACCTGTAATTTATCCTGTTAACCATCTCCCGGCCTACCTGCCAATTTAGGAACTTAAATGTGAGTTTCATGCCTGCTTGTTATACGTGCAGTTGCTTATGCCTTCATGCCCGCTTGTTATATACCTTTATGGCTGCTTGTTATATGCGGTCTGGCTTATGCCTTAGTGTGGGATTGTTATATTCTCACCCGTTCATTTTCTCACTTTTTTCCCCTCCCCCTCTCTCTCTCTCTCTCTCTCTCTCTCTCTCTCTCTCTCTCTCTCTCTCTCTCTCTCTCTCTCTCTCTCTCTCTCTCCTTCTCCGATGTTACTTAAGCTTCTGTCGCGTGGGTGGAGCTGTGGGTTTTAGTTCTGGGATTGCGTATGCAGGTATGAGGCCGACGGATGAGGGATAGGATGAGGGAGAGGGATGAGGGAGATGGAAGAGGGAGAGGGATGAGGGATAGGATGAGGGAGAGGGATGAGGGAGATGGAAGAGGCTGAGGGATGAGGCCGAGGGAGAGGGCGGGGAAGGAAGCTCGCCCCTTGCCTGGACACAATGGCGCTTCGCAGGTACTTGCCGGGAGTGTGTTTGTGGTTATCGGACGGAGGGAGGGAATAGGAAAGAGGGAGGGAGGGAGGGAGGGAGGGAAGAGGGAGGGAGGGAGGGAGGGAAGAGGGAGGAAAGAGGGAGCGAAGAGAAGGGTGAGACGGAGGGAGGGAAGAGGGAGGAGGGAGGGGTATAGGGGAGGGAGGGAAGGTAAGAGAGAGAGAGAGACAGATAGATACAGACAGACATACAACGAAGATAAAATAAGAGAGGAAGACAGATAGATAGAGAATGAGACAGGGATGGAGAACGAGAATAAGACGTAGAAAAAGAGAAAGAGAGAGAAAAAAAAAAAACATAGCGAAGAAATACAAACAATAATGAAAAACACAAACAAAAAGCATAACAAACAACCTGTAGAATCAAGTATAGTTGAAAAAAATATCTTTCTAAATCAATTACTACATTAAACTGACACCTTTAATTTATCATAAATGAATAAATAATGCTATAATTGTTCATAACGCATACGTGGGGAAGTGTAAAACACGTCTTTAAATAATGTAATTATTTTAATGGTAGTGCTGGAGTATAGTGGTATTTAACAACAGGTCTTTTTTCTGTTGTCATCATTTTCAAGTGTTTTTAATTTCTCTGCTTAATGATCTTATCTGAGCTTTTATTTATGGAAGTATCATTTGTTAAAGGAACTTGGTAGTTTTGAAATGGAGATATACGGATATATATATATATATATATATATATATATATATATAGAGAGAGAGAGAGAGAGAGAGAGAGAGAGAGAGAGAGAGAGAAAGAGAGAGAGAGAGAAAGAGAGAAAGAGAGAGAGAGAGAGAGAGAGAGAGAGAGAGAGAGAGAGAGAGAGAGAGAGAGAGAGAGAGAGAGAGAGAGAGTAAGAGAGTAAGAGAGTAAGAAATAGAGAGAGAGAGAGAGAGTGAGAGAGAGAGAGAGAGAGAGAGAGAGAGAGAGAGAGAGAGAGAGAGAGAGAGAGAGAGAGAGAGGGAGAGAGAGAGAGAAAGAGGTAGAGAGAGAGAGAGAGAGAGAGAGAGAGAGAGAGAGAGAGAGAGAAAGACAGACAGACAGACAGACAGACAAACAGACAGACAAACAGACAGACAAACAGAAATAAGGAGAGAGAGATAAACAGACAGATAGATAGATAGAGAGATAGATAGATAGATAGATAGATAGAGAGATAGATAGATAGATAGAGAGAGAGAGAGAGAGAGAGAGAGAGAGAGGTAGAGAGAGAGAGGTAGAGAGAGAGAGAGAGAGAGAGAGAGAGAGAGAGAGAGAGAGAGAGAGAGAGAGAGAGAGAGAGAGAGAGAGAGAGAGAGAGAGAGAGAGAGAGAGAGAGAGAGAGAGAGGGTAATAACGACAGAAAAAGAGAGAAGAGAGGCAGAGAGGCAAGTGAAACGAAGCATGAAGAAATAAGAAATTCAAGAGCGTTCCATTGATTATGAAAATTTCCGCACAAAAGAAAAGAAAAAAAGGAATATAAGGAAAGAAAGTCTTTAGAATATATATATTTTTAAATATATTCAAGTCATTTTCTTTTTTCATTTTTCTTCGTTTTTATTTTATTGTGTTTCGTTATTTTTATTTGCTTTGTCTTATTCTATTTTTTTCTTTTTCATGTTTTTTTTTTCATTCCTTTCTTTCCTCCTTTCTTCGCTTTCTTTTTTAAGAAAAAATAAACAAATAGATAAATACAATAAAATCAAAATATCATGAAGATTATAAAAAAATATTTTTTGTAATGGTAATAGTAATAATAATAATAATAACAATAATAATAATAATAAAAATAATAATAATAATATTGTTAATGATAATAATAATAATAATAATAATAATAATAACAATAATAATAATAATGATAATAATAATAATGATAATGATAATAATAATAATAATAATAATAATAATAGTAATAATAATAATAACAACAATAATAATAATGATAATAATGATAATAATAATAACAATAATAATACTGATAACAGCAACAACAACAACAATAATAATAATAATAATAATAAAATGGTAGTACCTCCAACCAACGCTACAGATATTAATGATAAACGTAATTATAATAATAGTAATGGTATTAACATAATCATCATAATAACATCAATTATATCATCTGTACTAATTATGATAATATATTTAACAACAATATTAATACAAACATTATAGTAACAACGTCGAATACTACTATAGCAACAACTGTAATAAGAAAATAATGATGATAATGGTAGAGATAATAATGACGATAATAATGACGATAATAATGACGATAATAATGACGATAATAATGACGATAATAATGACGATAATAATGACGATAATAATGACGATAATAATGATAGCAGTAAAAACAACAACAAAAGGATAATAACAATAATATTGAGAATGATGATGATGATAATGATCTTAATGATATTTGCAGTTTAATAATGAATGAAAAAGGTGATGAAAAGGATAATAATAATGACAATGATAATGATATTGTCAGTAATAATAGCAATAAAAATAATGTCATTAGTATTACTGATATCAATGACATCAATGATAACAATAATGATGATAATAATAATGATGATGATGATAGTAATAATAATGATGATAATAATAATAATAGTGATAATAATAATAATGATAATAATGATAATGATAACAGTAATAATAATAATCATCATCATCATCATCATTATCATGATAATAAAAATGATAGCAGTAACGATATAAGAGATGGCAATTGAAATAAATGTGCCAATGATGATAACAATAATGACCATGATAAAAGTGTTTATAATAGAAACATTGATAATATCGAGAATGATAATGATAATAGTAATTATAAAAAAAAACAGCAACAACAACAACAATGATAATAATAATAATAATAATAATAATAATAATAATAATAATAATAATAATAATAATAATGATAGTAATAGTAATAATAATGATAAAAATAATAATAATGATAATGATAATAATAATAGCAATACCGGTAGTAATAATAATGATATTAATACTAATACTAATAATAATAATAATAATTATAATAATAGTAATAATGATGATTATGATAATAGTGAAAATTATGATGACAAAAATATCAAAATAAAATTATAATAATGACATTGATACTAATATTGGCAATGATAATTATGATAATAAAAATAATGATAATACTTTTTCGACTACTACAAACGATCTAAGTTTAAATAGTAGAAATATAAGTGATAGCAATAAAGGTAATAATTGCAATAATGATAATAATGATAATGATAATAGTCGCAACAACAATAATTTTAATAATAATAATGATGATGATAATAATGGTAATAATAAGATATAATGATAATTATAATGACAATAATAATAATGATAATGAAAATAATAATAGTAATAATAATAGTTTTCATTATTATTATTATTATCATTATTATCAACTGCTACTACTACTAAAAACAATGATAATGATAATGATAATAATAGTAATAGTAATAGTAATAATAATAATGACAATAACAATAATAATACGATGGTAATAATAATAATAATAATGATGATTATAATAAAAATAATAAGAATAAAAATAAGAGAAAGAATAATAACAATAATAATAATGATGATTATAAATAATAATGATAATGATAATAATAATAGTAATAATAATGATAATAATGATAATAATAATGATAATAACAATAATAATAATAATAATTATAATAATAATAATAAAAATAATGATAATAATGATAATGATAATAATAGTAATAATATTAATAGTGATAATAATGAAAATGATGATATTGATGAATATAGTAATGATGATAATAAAAGCAACAACAATACTGATAATTATGATAAAGATAGTAAACTGATAACGATGACCATAAAAGATATAAATAATCTAAATATGAAAACAACATCGACAATAATAATACCAAAAGTGATAAGAAATAAGAAACAAGAAATAACAAAGAGAATGATTGATAAAGAGATAAAGAATGTCTTTGCAACAAGGGACGTCAATCACTGCAAAATACCTCTACATCTCTGCTTTTATAATGATTGCCTCCAAGCACCTCTTCCTTCGTCTTCTAACTTCCTTTATTGGTCATTTTCCTCTTTTCCCTCTCCTTTTCCTTCTTTCCTCCCTTTTTCTTAATTTCCATTTCCGTGGGACCATTGGTATTACCCCCCCCCCCTCTTTCTCCCCCCCCCCCCTTTCGTGAGTATTGTTACTTCAGAACGAGGATAGAGGTTTATGTGTGTATGTATTTGTATGTACATATTTTATGTTTTTTAATTGTGTATATATGGATGGGTGGATGTGGGAGTATATGGATAGATGGATGGGTGGATATATGTATGTA
>NC_061855.1:4345723-4350723 GCF_019202785.1 Penaeus chinensis
TTTCATGTTATTTCTTTATCATCTTCACTGCCATCTTTATCTTCTTCCTCTTTCTCTTTCTCCTCCTCCTTTTCCTCTTCCATCCTTTTTCTTTCTTTTACTCGTCCTCCTCTTCCTCGCCATCATATTTATCTTGAGCTTCAATCTTCCTTTTTATCTTCATCATCATCATCATCACCATCCTCATCCTCATCCTCATCACCATCACCATCACCATCACCATCATAATCACCATCACCATCATCATCATCATCATCATCATCATCATCATCATCATCATCATCATCATCATCATCATCATCATCATCATCATCATCATCATCATCATCATCATCATCATCATCATCATCATCATCATCATCATCATCATCATCATCATCATCATCATCATCATCATCATCATCATCATCATCATCATCATCATCATCATCATCATCATCATCATCATCATCATCATCATCATCATCATCATCATCATCATCATCATCATCATCATCATCATCATCATCATCATCATCATCATCATCATCATCATCATCATCATCATCATCATCATCATCATCATCATCATCATCATCATCATCATCATCATCATCATCATCATCATCATCATCATCATCATCATCATCATCATCATCATCATCATCATCATCATCATCATCATCATCATCATCATCATCATCATCATCATCATCATCATCATCATCATCATCATCATCATCATCATCATCATCATCATCATCATCATCATCATCATCATCATCATCATCATCATCATCATCATCATCATCATCATCATCATCATCATCATCATCATCATCATCATCATCATCATCATCATCATCATCATCATCATCATCATCATCATCATCATCATCATCATCATCATCATCATCATCATCATCATCATCATCATCATCATCATCATCATCATCATCATCATCATCATCATCATCATCATCATCATCATCATCATCATCATCATCATCATCATCATCATCATCATCATCATCATCATCATCATCATCATCATCATCATCATCATCATCATCATCATCATCATCATCATCATCATCATCATCATCATCATCATCATCATCATCATCATCATCATCATCATCATCATCATCATCATCATCATCATCATCATCATCATCATCATCATCATCATCATCATCATCATCATCATCATCATCATCATCATCATCATCATCATCATCATCATCATCATCATCATCATCATCATCATCATCATCATCATCATCATCATCATCATCATCATCATCATCATCATCATCATCATCATCATCATCATCATCATCATCATCATCATCATCATCATCATCATCATCATCATCATCATCATCATCATCATCATCATCATCATCATCATCATCATCATCATCATCATCATCATCATCATCATCATCATCATCATCATCATCATCATCATCATCATCATCATCATCATCATCATCATCATCATCATCATCATCATCATCATCATCATCATCATCATCATCATCATCATCATCATCATCATCATCATCATCATCATCATCATCATCATCATCATCATCATCATCATCATCATCATCATCATCATCATCATCATCATCATCATCATCATCATCATCATCATCATCATCATCATCATCATCATCATCATCATCATCATCATCATCATCATCATCATCATCATCATCATCATCATCATCATCATCATCATCATCATCATCATCATCATCATCATCATCATCATCATCATCATCATCATCATCATCATCATCATCATCATCATCATCATCATCATCATCATCATCATCATCATCATCATCATCATCATCATCATCATCATCATCATCATCATCATCATCATCATCATCATCATCATCATCATCATCATCATCATCATCATCATCATCATCATCATCATCATCATCATCATCATCATCATCATCATCATCATCATCATCATCATCATCATCATCATCATCATCATCATCATCATCATCATCATCATCATCATCATCATCATCATCATCATCATCATCATCATCATCATCATCATCATCATCATCATCATCATCATCATCATCATCATCATCATCATCATCATCATCATCATCATCATCATCATCATCATCATCATCATCATCATCATCATCATCATCATCATCATCATCATCATCATCATCATCATCATCATCATCATCATCATCATCATCATCATCATCATCATCATCATCATCATCATCATCATCATCATCATCATCATCATCATCATCATCATCATCATCATCATCATCATCATCATCATCATCATCATCATCATCATCATCATCATCATCATCATCATCATCATCATCATCATCATCATCATCATCACCATCCTCTCCTCACCTCATCACCATCACCATCACCATCACCATCACCATCACCATCACCATCACCATCACCATCACCATCACCATCACCATCACCATCACCATCACCATCACCATCACCATCACCATCACCATCACCATCACCATCACCATCACCATCACCATCACCATCACCATCACCATCACCATCACCATCACCATCACCATCACCATCACCATCACCATCACCATCACCATCACCATCACCATCACCATCACCATCACCATCACCATCACCATCACCATCACCATCACCATCACCATCACCATCACCATCACCATCACCATCACCATCACCATCACCATCACCATCACCATCACCATCACCATCACCATCACCATCACCATCACCATCACCATCACCATCACCATCACCATCACCATCACCATCACCATCACCATCACCATCACCATCACCATCACCATCACCATCACCATCACCATCACCATCACCATCACCATCACCATCACCATCACCATCACCATCACCATCACCATCACCATCACCATCACCATCACCATCACCATCACCATCACCATCACCATCACCATCACCATCACCATCACCATCACCATCACCATCACCATCACCATCACCATCACCATCACCATCACCATCACCATCACCATCACCATCACCATCACCATCACCATCACCATCACCATCACCATCACCATCACCATCACCATCACCATCACCATCACCATCACCATCACCATCACCATCACCATCACCATCACCATCACCATCACCATCACCATCACCATCACCATCACCATCACCATCACCATCACCATCACCATCACCATCACCATCACCATCACCATCACCATCACCATCACCATCACCATCACCATCACCATCACCATCACCATCACCATCACCATCACCATCACCATCACCATCACCATCACCATCACCATCACCATCACCATCACCATCACCATCACCATCACCATCACCATCACCATCACCATCACCATCACCATCACCATCACCATCACCATCACCATCACCATCACCATCACCATCACCATCACCATCACCATCACCATCACCATCACCATCACCATCACCATCACCATCACCATCACCATCACCATCACCATCACCATCACCATCACCATCACCATCACCATCACCATCACCATCACCATCACCATCACCATCACCATCACCATCACCATCACCATCACCATCACCATCACCATCACCATCACCATCACCATCACCATCACCATCACCATCACCATCACCATCACCATCACCATCACCATCACCATCACCATCACCATCACCATCACCATCACCATCACCATCACCATCACCATCACCATCACCATCACCATCACCATCACCATCACCATCACCATCACCATCACCATCACCATCACCATCACCATCACCATCACCATCACCATCACCATCACCATCACCATCACCATCACCATCACCATCCTGCCCGGCCCCCGGCATGATCGGAGGCTCGAAGCCGAAGGTGGCGACGCCGCAGGTGGTGAACAAGATCGAGCAGTACAAGCGCGAGAACCCGACCATCTTCGCGTGGGAGATCCGCGAGAAGCTGATCTCGGAGAGCGTCTGCACCAACTCCACCGCCCCGTCCGTCTCCTCCATCAACAGAATCCTCAGGTAAGGGCGGAGTCCCTCGCGCCCGTTGCGTGCGCTCGCGTGTGAGGCTGCGGCGCCGAGATCGCTGGCGAGATTACGCGCCTTTGGGGCCGATTGTTGGAATGGGTGGAAGTGCGCTGCATGTGTGTGTGTGTGTGTATGTGTGTGTGTGTGTGCGTGTGTGTGTGTGTGTGTGTGTGCGCGTGTGTGTAATAAATTGAGTAATAGTGAAATAGAAAACAGTAAAACTGACGCCTAATGACGTCAGGCTAAGGCCCCCAGACTGACGCCCTTCTCCCTTCTCCAGAAACCGCGCCGCAGAGCGCGCCGCGGCGGACTTCGCGCGCGCCGCGGGATACGGGCTGTACAACCCCTACGCCGCGGCCGCCTCCATGCCGTGGGCCAACCCCGCCGCAGCCGCAGCCGCCGCCGCCGCCTCGTCCCCCATCTGGGGCGCCGCCGGAGTGCCGCACCCGGGCATCCCTTCGGCCGCCTACTCGCCCTCCGCCGCCGCCGCCCTCGGCCTCCACCCCGCCCACGCCGACAAGCTGAACCTCGCGCCCTCCGTGCAGCCCCACCTCGACCACAGACCAGGTACGTCGCCCGCCGCGCCTCCTGCGGCCCTCCGCGGCGGCCTCGTCTCGCGTCGCAGGCCTCTGCAGCGCCTGCCGGGGTCTGCCGAGCGGTGTGCGCTGAGGCGGTTAGACGCCTTACGGTTTATCACTCCTCTCTTCCTTTGAATATGTCTCTTTATTGCAAGCGGAATGAATGCTGATGTTGATACTGCAATAAGAATGAGCCCTTTGTGTGTCCCTCGCCCCTTCCGGCGTCGCCTCTTTCTTGACGCTACTCTTTTTCTGACGCTCTCTCTCTCTCTGTCTCTCTCTCTCTCTCTCTCTCTCTCTCTCTCTCTCTCTCTCTCTCTCTCTCTCTCTCTCTCTCTC
>NC_061855.1:4373223-4378223 GCF_019202785.1 Penaeus chinensis
AACACAAGGCAAGACCTCAACACGCGCGCGAAAACACACGAAACCTGTTTCGGAAATGGTGTCGGGTCTTTCGTTAAGTAAAAGGGTGAGAAAGGGAGTGTTAACTGTCCATCGGCATTTCCCTTTTCCTCGCTCGACCGAAAAGGTAATGAAACTGAAGTAGTTAAGAGGTAAAGAAGATGGTTAAGCGCGGTCGAAATTTGAATCTGGTCTTCGAATTCTGAAGTAATAAAGTATGCTTTTTTTAGATTTAGAAAATTAATTCAAAATAGTAATGACTGGTAGTAGGTACACATACCTTAAATAATGCAGCTAATTATGGTGATAATAGTGAAGGTAATAGTTTATTGGTAATAATGATAGCTATAATGATTACATAACACTAATAAGGATAACATAATGAGGAAAGGGTGATAATGATGGTAATGACTTAAAAAGTAATGATGTTGATTTTAATTATAAAAATTTTCACTGAAGGAAAGAGGTGAAAAGGAGAATAAAAGACAGACAGACAGATGGAATGATAAATAGATAGATAGACAGGTATACAGAGAGAGAGAGAGAGAAAGAGAGAGAGAGAGAGAGAGAGTGAGAGAGAGAGAGAGAAAGAGAGAGAGAGAGAGAGAAGGAGAGAGATAGAGAAAGAGACAGAGAGAGACAGAGAAGAAGGGAGAGGATTGCAAGAGAAACAGACAGAGAGAAAAGACAAACGAAAAAAATAATATAAACGCAAGGAAGAAAAAGGACGAAGAACCAAGCGAAAAGAAGGAAAGTCCACAAAAGCCCAATCAGTAGCGAGTAAAGTTGGGTTTGTGAAGGCCCGAGTCATTAATGTTATCTTCATGAACCCACAAGACGGTGAGAAACTTGCTATCAGGAGGAGAGGGGGGAGAGGGGGAGGGTGAGAAGCCCCCCCCCCCCTACCTCCACTCCTGCTTTGGTCAGGGAAACCACCACTTAAGTGACACTTTAGAGCACTTTGTTCCGTTAAATAAAGGCTTATCACCTGCCGCCATCTTTAAGGAAGGGAGACCGAAAGGAGGGAGAAAAGGAGGTGTCAATAGGCGAAGGAGGAGGTATGAAGGAAGGGGGAGGAGTAGAAGGGAATGAGAAGAGATAGGAGGAAAAGAAATGTAGGGGGAGGAGACAGAGGCAAAGAAGGAGGCATGAGGGAAGGGGGGAGGGGGGAAGTAGAAGGGAATGGAAGGTGAAAGAGAAAGGAGGGAAATGAATGAGGGAGGAGGGGATAGCGGTAAAAAAAAAGAAGGCAAGAGATGGATAGGAGATGGAAGAGAGGGGGAACAGAAGGAGATAGAAGAGAGAGGGATAGGAGATGAAAGAGAGGATGGAATACGAGATGAAAGAGAAGGAGGAATAGAAGATGGAAGAGAACTTGAGGAAATAGAAAGAGAGTGTAGAGAATAACTGAATAAGGAGACAAACAAGAAAATGACGACAAAGAAGGAGACAGGATGAGGATGACAGCAAAGATCTATCCTGAAGGCGAGACGATGAGAAAGGAGATTTCCTCCAGACGCAGAACCACTCACGCTGAAGAAACACCGAAGGAGAAGAGGAGAAGAGAGAGAAAAAAAAGAGAAAGAAAAGGGAACAGAAAGAAAAAAAACGAAAAGGAAATAATGAGAAAAAAAAGAAAAAAAAAGAAAAGGGAACAGAAAGAAAAAAGAAAAGGAAATAATGAGAAAAAAAGAAATAAAAAAAGGAAAGGAAAACAGAATAAAAATAAAATCAAGAAAGACTGAAAATAGACCTCATGTTGACAAACAAAAAAAAAAAAAAAAATCAGTAACGAGCAAAAAAAGAAAGAAAAAAATATATATCCAAAAAAAAAAGAAGACCAAAAATGCTTCGATATTTTCAAAAACCGATTAATCATAGACAAAAAAACAAAAAAACATTAAACAGACAAAAAAAGCTAGAACTGGCGAGCGAGACAGGGAGCCAGTGCATCTGCCCGTGTCTAGAAGCAGCTGTGTGTGTCGGCTGTTACGTGCAGCTGTTTACATGTGTCTGTGCACAGTTATCTGCACGATATTCCCCGCGAGTTAAGTTCGTGTCATTGCGTTGATGTTTAGACGGTGAATATAAATTAGGGGGGGGGGGGTAGGTTTATATGTATGTTGTGTTTGTATGTGATTATGATGTATATATAGATATATATATTTTTTTTTTTTTTTTTTTTTTTTTTGTGTGTGTGTGTGTGTGTGCGTGTGTGTGTGTGTGTGTATGTGTGTGTGTGTGTGTGTGTGTGTGTGTGTGTGTGTGTGTGTGTGTGTGTGTGTGTGTGTTGTGTGTGTGTGTGTGTGTGTGTGTGTGTGCATGTTTGTGTGCGTGTGTTTGTGTTTGCGTGTTTGTATGTTTATCTGTATGCATGGATGGATTTAGATATATTTGTTTATTCGTCTTTATATCGGCATGTATATCTACATGCATTCATTTAATGTACGTATATCCATGTACGCCTATCTGTACAATTATATGCATCTGTGTTCATGCGTACTTATCATAAAATTCTGATCACCATTCGCCATATCATTTAACTAAAACTATTTATCCATAACAAGTTAAAGCAAACTGACAAACAAGCATTTCCGTGAGCACAGCTGGAGCACTCGAGCTTAATGACGCAGTTTTCATATGCTAAACGAATGATTCTTTTGACACGTGTATGTGTGTGTGGACAAGCATGCATACAAAGTTGTATACATAGGAACACATATATAAATACATGTATATATGTATATATATGTTTATGTATGTGTATATATATGTATATGTATATGTGTATATATACATTTATATATTTATACATTTACACACATACATACACACACACACATATATATAATCATAAATAATTATATAATTATTTATATTATATATGAATATATATATTCATATATATGTATATATCTGTATGTATGTGTGTATATATATTCATATATATATATGTATGTATGTATGTATATATGGGCGTGTGTGTGTGTGCGCGTGCGCGCGCACACACACACACACATACAGATATATGTATGTATATATGTATATGTATATGCATGTGTATATATGTTTATATATCATATATATATTATATATATATTATATATATATATTATATATACACATGCATACATGTATATATATATATATATATATATATATATATATATATATATATATATGTATGTATGTATATGTGTATATATATTTCTACATAAATACACACACGCACACACACATATCGGCATACATAAACCTGAAACATAGTAGACAGATATAGATACTGATAAAGACAGAGGGCCAGACAGACAAACACACAGACAGGAACTGATATTTAAAAAGTAAACAAACACATAGATCTATCCATTTATTTACCTGAACAGCTGTCTCCGTTCATTTCACAAGGACGCAGCAACATCATGTCATCAGCTTACTTGACGTGGTTTCCGCAAAAGGCATGAGAGTAACGTAGGAAGAAGGAGAGGAAGAAGAAGAAGACGAAAGAGAAGGAGAAGGAGAAGAAAAAGGAGAAGGAGAGGAAGAAGACGAAGAAGACGAAGAAGACGAAGAAGACGAAGAAGACGAAGAAGACGAAGAAGACGAAGACGAAGACGAAGACGAAGAAGACGAAGAAGACGAAGAAGACGAAGAAGACGAAGAAGACGAAGAAGACGAAGAAGACGAAGACGAAGAAGACAAGGAAGGAGGAAAAAAAAGAAGACGAAGAAGGAGAAGGAGAGGAAGAAGACGAAGACGACGAAGACGAAGACGAAGACGAAGAAGAAGGTGAGGAAAAAGAAGAAGAAAAAGAAGAAGAAGGAGAAGGAGAGGAAGAAGACGAAGAAGAAGAAGAAAAAAAAGAACCGTCATCGCACTTTCTCTTTCTGTCTGTCTGTCTGTCTGTCTGATCTTTTATGTGTCTACATTTCCGGCTGTCTGTGTTCATTTGCTAACGCATGGCTAATTGTCTGTGTATGTTTGCTTACATACGTGTCTAAATGTTCGTTTGAATGTGTTTGTTTGATCTTTCTGTCTACCTGTCTGTCTGTTTGCTTGTATGCATCTTTAAATATCTATCTGTGTATGTATCTGCCTTCCCATGTCTGTCTAACTGCTCGTCTGCATTCTGTCTGTCCGTATCCTGTCTAAATACCTGTCTAAATGTCAATTTGTTCATCTGCTCTCTATGTGTCTGTTTGTCTGTCTATCATCTTTCTATTTGGCTGTATGTCTGCTTATTCGTATTTGTCTCCCAAATTCTGTAATTTAGTCTGCCTGTCTCTCTATCCCTGTTTATTTATTTTCTTTTATTATTATTATTGTTGTTGTTATTATTATTATTATTCTCTTTTGTCTGCCTACCTGTTTCCTCATTCCTGCCAGCCTCTCTGTCCCTGTCTTTTAGAGTGTTTATCTCTCTCTCTCTCTCTCTGTCTCCCTTCTCTCTCTCTCCCTTTCTCTCTCTTTATTTCTCTCTCTCTCTCTTTTTCTTTATCTCTCTCTCTCTCGCTCTCTCTCTCTCTCTCTCCTCCCTTTCTCTCTCTTTATTTCTCTCTCTCTCTCTTTCTCTTTTTCTTTCTCTCTCTCTCTCTCGCTCTCTCTCTCTCCCTCTCTCTCTTTATTTCTCTCTCTCTCTCTCTCTCCCTCTCTCTCTCCCCCTCTCCCTCTCTCTCCCCCCCCCCCTCGCTCTCTCTCTTTCTCTCCCCCCCCCTCTCTCTCTCTCTCCCTCCAGTCTCTATCTACCTCCGCTTCCCTCTCTACCCACCTGTCTGCCCACCTGTTTCGACCACCACGTATAACGGCCACTCAGCGGGTTCTTGCCACTCGCTCAAGGCTCAGCAACCTCGCCGTCTCGCTCTGGCTGTCGCTGTCAAGGGCCATTAACCACTGGTAGGGCGAGAGCGGTCCGAGGCGAGGGCTAGTTTGGAAGAGGTAGGTAAGGGTTGTTAGCGTGGCGGGGGATAGGTGAAGGAGGTAGGTAA
>NC_061855.1:4383223-4384754 GCF_019202785.1 Penaeus chinensis
ATTTCAACGCCCATTCAACACCTGTCATCCTATATACAGTATATTCCATACCACTCAGCTCATTAATAGTGAATCAGCCTTTGCTACCGAGATAATGAGGCCACCACATGAGTAAAGGGGAGACTCATCTATAAGGAATGAGAAAAAAGATACTAAAATGGACCTCAACTACGGGATATAAAAGGAGTCCGTGTAGTAATAGTCATAAACCGACACACCTGGTATACACACTAACCCACGCACGCACACACATACACACACATACACACACACACACACACACACATACACACGCGCACACTCACACACACACACACACACATAAACGCACGAACACGCACACACACGCACGCACACACACACACACACACACGCACACGCACACACGCACGCGCACACACACACACACACGCACACACACACACACACACAAACACACACACACACATATATTTTTTTTTTTCTTTATGAACAAGAACATATGTTTCTGTCATAGTAAGAACCTATCATTATGTTTTGTAAATTTATGAGTGTATTTGTTCATTATTATTATCTATGAAAACAATGATAATATTGTGAGGATAAAAATATCAATAATGATAATAATAATGATGATGATAATAATAGTAGTACAGATAATATGGATAACAGCATTTATAATCATGATGATAATGATAACAATAATTATAATAATAATAATTATAGTCGTAGTAGTAGCAATAGTTGTAATGATTATAATAATAATAATAATAATAATAATAATAATGATAATAATAATAATAATAATAATAATGACAACAATAATAATAATAATAATAGTCATCATCATCAATTTAGTAATGATGATGGTATTGATAGTAATAAAAGTGATAATAAGGATGATGATGATGATAACAACAACATCGTAATAATAATAGCAATTATCGCAATAACAATTTTAGTAATTATAATGATAGTAAAAATGATACTGACAATGATAATAGTAAAAACATTAACAATGGTAATTATCATGATAATAATGACAATGATAGTAATGGTAATGATAATGATAACAATAAGAAAAGCAACAATGATAATAATGATAATGATAATAGTGATAACAATAATAATGATAATGATAATATAATAATAATAGTAATAATAATGATTATAATGATAATAACAATGATAATGATGATGATGATAATAATAATGACGATGATGATAATAACAATAATGATAATAATAATAATAATAACAACAACAACAACATCAATAGCAATAACAATAATAGTAATAATAATAATAATAGCAATAGTATTTACATTAACGATAATAATAGTGATGACAGTAATGATGCTGATGATGATAAAGATAACCATTGTAGTAATAATAACGATAATAATTGAAACAATAATAATAGTATCTACAATAACAAAAAATGATAAACACAGTAAGGATGATAATGATAATAATAATCATACTAACAACAATAATAAGAAATTTCATAGTAATGATATTAACAATTGTGATAATAATAATCATTGTAATG
>NC_061855.1:4392354-4394854 GCF_019202785.1 Penaeus chinensis
TTCTACCGTATCTGAGAGCACAGTTTTTCACTCTTTCTGAAAAATTTCTTTGAAGGTCTTACATATATTGCTGTGTTTTGAAACATTTTCCCTGCATATCGCTCTGTATCGCTATTTTTTGTTTGTTTGTTTATATAACTCTAGGTTGAATATTGATATGTCCGTTGATGTTATCTAGTCTTCTCGTTTTCTGTGTATGAAATAGATATGTAGATAGATGGATAAGTATATAGATAGACCGATAGATAGATAGATCGATCGATAGATAGATAGATAGATAGATAGATAGAGAGAGAGAGAGAGAGAGAGAGAGAGAGAGAGAGAGAGAGAGAGAGAGAGAGAGACCATGTGTGTGTGTGTGTGTGTGTGTGTGTGTGTGTGTGTGTGTGTGTGTGTGTGTGTGTGTGTGTGTGTGTGTGTGTGTGTGTGTGTGTTTTTGTGTGTGTGCACGCATTGCATCACAACAAATGGTTATAAAAATGAAAATAACAACTACTTCATATACCTGTACTTGTGCTAGAATTATCAATTATCTATTTCCGAAACCACTCCTTTTCTTTGCCTTTCGTCTTATCCCCGTACCAGGAGTCGCCACAACGGGTCAGCTTTCTCCATCTCCCTCTTATCTTGTGTGTCCTCTTCCGCAGCAACTATTTGTAAAGCTTTTCTGATGTTGTCCATAAAACGCCTTTTCGGTCTGCCTTTACGTCTCTTTCCTGATATTGCCATCTGCAACATTCCTTGGTCAACGTAGTTCCCTTCCCTTCTCGTAACGTGCCCAAACTATCTCAACATTAGCATCTCTGCCACCTGCATCTTGGCTTCTTGGAGCTTTGTTAATGGTACTGTCTCCATGTCATACAGCATTGCTTCACGCCCCTTCACTCCTATTGGCGTGTTCCTGTCACACAAAACTCTCGTCACTTCTCTCCGCCCATTTCACCCTGCCTGCCCTCTCCTTTTAACTTCAGCTTTGCTAGATCCTTCACAGTCTGTTGTTGAACCCGAATACTTAAAATTCATTCCCTTTCTTGATCTCTTCCCCTTGCATCTTAACTCTGCCATCTCCTTCCTTCTCATTTACCCAGAGATACTTTGTCTTCCTTCTGCTGACTTTCATGCCACGCCTCTCCAATGCATGCCTCCACCTTCCCTGAACTCCCCCTCTACTTTTACTACATGACACAGTAACAAATATCAAACATCATATACCACGGCGCTCCTTGCCGAATCAGTTAACTCACATCCATGATAAAAGCACACAAGAATGGGCTCAGGTGTAATCCATCTTAAATCTTTCTGTGTCACCCACTGCACTTCTCATTACTGTCATACACTCATTATACATGTCTTGTACTACCCTACATGCACTTCCGGTATCGGTGACTCCGAAACCAATATATAATTCAATTCAATTCAATTTATATAAACATAAGATAAGAAGATTTCCCATAACTTTATCACATCTTATACAATATCATATAGAAAATATAAATCATGGAAATTCAATTGACAACAGTGTGTGTGTGTGTGTGTGTGTGTGTGTGTTTTCTGAGAAATTTATGGAGAACATATCCTAATGTATGACTAATGTGAATATAGGTATTTCCTTACGAGTAAATATTGTTATTGCTGTTTTTATTACCTGACATACTACGGGGAGGCAGATAAGGCCTAACAGATAATTGTGCACTGGCTTGGAAGGCATTAGGCCTATGTGATAATTTCCGTCAAAATCAATATGGCGACAACAATCTCGACTTGGGACTATTTGCAGGTGGTCGCATTTCCTCCTTGTAGTTTTAAAGGTAAGACCGATTTCCGATTTTCGATTTTTTTATTATTATTATTAATTTGATCCAAGAGAAACTACCGGCCACGAAAATCAAGTCCGGTATTTTTGTTTTATTTATTCATTTGTTTTTATTTACTCTTAATTCGTTCTTTTTTTATAATTATTAATATTTTAACCCTATTTAGTATCACGTAATGTGAAAATAAATTCAAGACATGCTCGTATCAATCTCGTGTTAGACAGACAATATACAGAAAATCTTGTTATTTTATTATTTTAGCATCATCGACAGAGAAAGAGAGAGAGAGAGACAGAGAGAGAGAGAGAGAGAGAGAGAGAGAGAGAGATAGAGAGAGAGAGAGAGAGAGAGAGAGAGAGAGAGAGAGAGAGAGAGAGAGAGAGAGAAAGAGAGAGAGAGAGAGAGAGAGAGAGAAGAGAGAGAGAGAGAGAGAGAGAGAGAGAGAGAAAGAGCGAGAGAGAGAGAGTGAGAGAGAGAGAAGAGAGAGATATAGAGATATATATATAGAGAGAAAGAGATACAGACAGATAGACAAACAGACAGACAATCATATCGAAAAAAAAAAAAAATCTCGGAAAAAAACAAGACTTAAAATGCAACGAAACATTAACACAGAATGGAGAGGCATCATGAGTCTCTCGCTGGCCTGTTCACGTTCCAGCGATGAACAGGCGTCGGAGGCGAGT
>NC_061855.1:4404854-4407354 GCF_019202785.1 Penaeus chinensis
AGAGTTGGGCCTAGCGGGCTTCCCATTGCTACGCCATCGGTTTGAGGGGATAATTGGTTGTTAAACATAAAAACAGAATCTTCAACAGATAATTTTAACAGTTTCATAAATTGGTCTTTTGTGAAGTTATGCACATTGTCAGTATTCTCAAATGACCTATTTATACAAATATTTATTGTTTCTTTCAAGGGTATGTTTGTATATATATACAAACATTAACACACACACACACACACACACACACACACACACACACACACACACACACACACACACACATACATCTGTGTGTGAGTGTCCGTAATGGGCGATATAATTATAAAGAAGCAAACATCTGCATTAGTTACCTTTAGATTAACTAAGTGTTATGTTCAAAACAGCTGGGTTCTTATAAGAATACCTAATGGCCGCAGGTACTGTATATATACTGTTCACTGAAAACCTTTTTGAAGTTTGTGAATTATTCAGCCACCAAAGATATTATTATTAGGCCTATGTTTCCTTAGCATTCCTTGAATATGTGAGATTTTTCTAATACGATTCATATCGATAGTTATCATGATGACCAACTGATTACTATAATGCTATTGCGATACTAGTAGCAATAAAAAGAATAATACCGAAAACTATGGAAAAAGTGAACAAGGGAGATAGGTAAGACTAGTAGTTGATTCCTTGGTGACTAACTACTTGTGGAGCCATCTATGGGTAAAAAACAAAATCACAGTGGACATGACATGAATTAATCGAATTCATGTTGACAAATGTAGAGAAGGTATGAATGTGAATAAATATCTTCACACCACAAGAGATATATCAGACTGGTTTCGAGGAAATACAGAAATACACGTATTTCTGACGAAGATATAATCGAAACCAGTCAAATACATCTCTTGTGAAGATATTCTCAATCACACTGTTTCTACATGACGTGGATATCAAACCATCCCCTTGGATTAAAAATAATTCCCGACTTTCTAAGTTTCTTGACTTTTTAGCTTGCCTGTTTTAGGAATTACATAAATTGTGTAATTATTAATTGGAAGGACAACCGAACGCGACAGAGTGTTTTTTAAAGTTGTTGTTATTATCATTATTACTTGGACATTTTCAAAATAAGTGTGTCACCCTTCTGAAAGTTTTTGTTCAATTTCTATATTCCATATTCTTAGTTTAGTATTTGTTTTTTAATTAATCTTACCCTTAATTACGTATCATTAGGCAAATATCTCAGTAATTGAATGTATTCCCTTGTATCGTTAGATTATATACTATTAAGTTTTTTATATCTTTTCCGTTGTTTAGAGCTGATATTGGTACATCAGTAAGAAAAAAAGGTTAATTTGTTCCATAACTGAATCAGTGCACTATATTAGATGTAAGGACAGTATTAACTTTATCATTAAAATGTTTTTTCTCTCATCACTTATATCACTGGATATATATATATATAAATTATAGTTCATGCTAACGTATTATGCTAATGAAATTCACCTCAAGTAATATGGCAGCAATAACTTAATCAACTTAATTAACATCGAAAATCATTTGATCTCATCAGCCACATTTGCTGTTTTCAGTAACGGATCTACGTCGCTGTGCAATAGCCATCTATCTCAATCATATTGATAGTAATCATTAGATTAAGATGACAGACAAATGGTAAAGCCTATGCAATTATATTTCGTATTGATATTTCGTAATGATTCAGTAATTCAGAGAGGAAAATGAATACGTACCTTTGTGTGTAAGTATGTGTGTGTGACCTTCCTAAAGCAACTAACATTTGCTAGGCGTTCGTGTACTATATAAATATTATTTCGATATATCAGCAATAAATACCATGTCATTCAATATCATTAATAATAACACGTGGCCATACTTTCAAAAGGCCTAACAGTTCATGCTCTCTCTTAAATACCCATAAATGATAATGATAATGATAAGTAATGATAACAACCTTAGGCTATATTTTCAAAGAAAAACATGCCTAACAGTTCATGCTCTCTTCTAACCTATAGAAACGTATGTATTGACCTAATTCCCTTATTTTCCATATACTTCATTGCATTTACATATTCACGTTGTATAAAGTAGCTCTTATAAGGACAATAAACACTAGTTATACTCATACTGTCATCCACACAACCATGCCTGTCCATTTCCCCCTTTTTGCAACCTTCAGAACCCACCTTGATTGGGAGACAAGGAGATAAGTAAATATAACGCACAGAGAGATTTTAACGAAGGCAGAATTGGCCATTTTAGGTATTCCTTAAGTGCTGGGATTTAGTTTACCCTAATACTGGTTACGAGAACTTTATGATTATTTTTCTGCCGGGCATGATAAGTATTTTCCTGTAAAATCTAAATCGATCAAACCAAAAATCACATGGCAAACCCTTCATAACTCCAGCAATAAAGGCTCTTATAAGTCAGCAGAACAGGCTCCAGCGTCTATATGCAAAACGGCCGATTACGTATGGAGATCAGTTCAGAT
>NC_061855.1:4419854-4427354 GCF_019202785.1 Penaeus chinensis
TCCTTCTTCTTTTTCCTCTCTCTTTCTTCTACTTCCATTTTTTCTTTCTTCCCCCATCCTCTTTTATTTCTTCTTTTTCATCTTTCCTCCCTTTTTTCTCTTTCCTTCTTCTTTTTCATTTTTATCTTTCCTCCTTCTTCTTCCTCTTTTTCTTCTTTTTCTTCTTCTTTTTAGCAAGAACTGAATGGCACACACCACAGAGTAAATGTCTCCTTTTGCAATAATAATAAACCTATTTTAGTTACATTATTTTTCCCTACCAAGGACATCGGATTTATAAGGTAACAATAAAAAAAAATCAAGTGAATATGTATTTCTTAGTATTAAATCAGTGGTATTAGAGGCATTGACTACCAACATATATGATTAGTGTTGATTTACACAAGTGAGTAGAAGGTGTTAGTGTTAAGGTACACACGTGAGCAGAAAGCATTATATATAACTATTAATGAAGTGAATATGTCAATAGATAATTTGCTCTCAAAGGAAATATCTCAGAATGAATCAGTTATCTTCTGATAACGAAACGAAACGGTTCTCTGGTTTATATACCATATGACAGTATGAAAAGTCATTGCAATATCTGACTATTTGAATTTGAATTAAAAAGTCCATTCTGCAGATGGGCTCTACATGAGAATAAGCACAAGAGGATAAGTCTTTGCAACGTAAAACCAGATAAGAAGCATTTCACGTCACTGACCTATTATCCAGTAGACGTACACACCAAGGTAAACGACAAAAGCCCCAGCATAGAATATTCGGGAATAAAATAACATTTTGGAGGACTGTGGCGGGGCTTTAGCATCGATAGTCGGGCTTTGTGGCATCCAGGCTTTAACATGGGTATCGAAGTTCGCCAGAGGACGAGCCTGAATCTGCACGCTCTTCCTGGACGCGCTGGTGAGTAAGTGCGTGGCGACGATAAGAGCGAGGAAAACCATGGAGAATATGTACCACGTGTCCATAAGTGTGTTGTAGGACGTGGTGGGTAGCGAGGTCGCGGAATCAGTATAGAGTGCCACCAGGACTAGCAGAGTGGTCAGGCTCAGGGTGCCACGGTCGTTGAAGGGTTCGACGGGGAGGAATAAAGTGCCATAGCCGATCGCCAGAAGGAGAGCCGTGGGAAGGTAACTGTCCCACAGGTACTGTGCCGACTGCCTCTTCAACACGAGTGAAATAGATACTTTCCTCTGATCCTGGGCCATGGTGAGCTTCTCTATAGCATATCCTTCCACACCGAAATGATTTTTTATTCCTACTTCCGAAGTCTCCGTCAGATTAAGGCCGTTTTCCAAAAGATTTGTAAGCTCAATATGGAAGGTACAGTATTGGGTATCCCAAGGGTAAAGATGTAGTTTGAAAATGCATCTTACTTTAGGTTGCAGGAGAATCTTCAGGGACAATGGATTTTTATTGCCATTATACATCATATCTGAAAAGTAAATACAGTATTATTGTTGTTAATGATATAAGTTTTCATTCTAGAACAGCAACATCCCTCTCTATTCTGAGTGCATATAAATATATGTGTGTGTGTGTGTGTGTGTGTGTGTGTGTGTGTGTGTGTGTGTGTGTGTGTGTGTGTGTGTGTGTGTGTGTGTGTTTGTATTTGTGTTTATAAGAGGCCATCTTTATTTGACACTAAACTTGTTGTTTCATTCTGAATTTTAACGAACTGTAGTTATATAGTACGGCTAGAATGACTATTGAGGATATATATAAGTATGTTCATATAATTCACATGTGTTCATTAGGGACGATGAACCAATAGTATTTTAAACGATTTGTAAGAGCCATCCTATTATTCTCTAAACAATCAACTGTTTATTTGAAAGAAATTCAGAAAGTGTTCGTAACAATAACATGTGCTTGTCTCTGGACTGAATACTCACCATCCTTATAAATTGTACCGTTACTTTTTCTTATTACAAAAAGCAACCTATTCTGGACCGGGAAGCCCTTCACCGGCTCTATACTGGTGATAGGAATCCAAATCGGGAAGTGATCTTGTGAGGGGTAAATCTGATTTGCGTTTTTTTTGTCCCGTAGGTTCCTGTACCACACGCTTGGATCAAACCAGCTCATAACCATAGACATATCCAGTAACAGGCTCATGTCCAGGAGGTCGACTTTGATTATATCCAGAAGGATTCTGACTTCCATGCTGAGCAGACGTGAGGGGAGGAGAGAGTTGATGTGGTTCGGGGGAATGTCTACCAGTTCACATCTCTGCTCGTCGCTTCGGTCATTGCAGTTTGGTACCAGATCACATCTCTGAATCATACTGATGCATGACCCATCATCACACGTGAAATCCTCTCCGGCACACCTACTCAGCGTCAGGGTTGTGTTTGTATTTGCTTGGCGCCAGATATAGCGACCGATGGGAAAATTTTGGCCGTGTAATTTCGCTAGGACTTTATCGTTTTTACGTATTTGCCATTTATCTCCTTGATACTGAATCAAATGGCCTTTCATTCCTCTAAAGGATATACCGTTGTCGTTTATCATGACAAAGGCCTTACTGTAGCCAGAGAAATCTTTTTTCAGAAAACCTCGTAGCCAAAATACTGACGCAGGTTTCAGGCTTCAGTGCTGCAAAACAGTTCTCGTTTTTCGGGTTCTCCATGATCCATTTTTCGTTGCCCACTTGAACTGCCCCTTCTGTAGCTGCGAGGGCACTTTTACGATGATCAAGACTAAATTTAAGTTTTTTCCCCGTATCCCTCTCTACCCACTTTTTTGAATCTGGAATGTAACGTGCATTTATCCATGCTGCTTTTATTGAAGAATGCTTATAGCTGCACTGCGATCCATAAGCTGTCATCATTTTTTCCAAGTTGTTGGCCTCCTTCTGATTTTGGGGACGAAACAGTTCCAGTCCCATACTTTTCAAAAGTCTCCGTGCTTTATGAAGAGAGAGCTGTTGATTGAAAAACAAAATCTTTTTATCCGTCTCCTTGCAAGATTTCCCGGAGAGAACTTTAAACATGCCTTTCGGTTTCCACGGAGCTTTAGTCCAGCCCACCCAGTCTCCTTCTCCCAAATTACTCTGCTGGCACATACTCTGAACCTGTACCTCGGGTGGCGACAGAGCACGACTCCAGGCATTAACACTGGTGAGTCTGCCAAGGAAAGCACGGTCTTGACCAAATCCTCCCATAAACTTTTCCTGATCTTGTCCCAGGATCAAAGCGCCTCCCGAGAGAAGAGCTGGTTCCTCGAAGGACCACTGCCAAGACCTCAGTGGCTGCCCGTCCAAGTAGAAGGTGTGATTTTTGCCTCTGACTCCTACCAGACATACACGCTGCCATGTATTCAGAATAGTATCCCATTGCTCGACAGGTATGTCTATGATATTGTATTCATAGGTGACATAGAACACATCTGGTGTAACAGCTGTTGGTTAAAAACATTGATATTAAAAGCAATGATAAAATATAAGATAGTATACTCGCAATGATAACCTGCATAGTACCGATTTTTCTTTAAAAAGCTGACAAGAACTTAGCAGGTCGTACTCACCCATAGATAACACATTCCTAAAGGGGTTGTCGAGGGCATAACTAAATATGGTTCCCCCTTCTGTGATGATAAAAACAGAGAAAGCTGCACATATGGTGTATTCTTCCAGTGCAATGGAATCAGCAATCTCTTGCTCTGGTACCAACGACGTATTCAGGCCTGTGGCTTGATCATCTGCAGAACTGTTCAGCAAAGCCGGATAGAGCGTGACTCGGCCACTCCATCTGCCACCGGACTGAAGCTCGTAGAGGACATCGCCTTTCGTGCCTGCTGATTTTTTTTTTAAAAGAGAGGATCCCTTGAATCAAGAACGAGGGTGTTTTAATCCAGTAAAAGACAAGATCTCGTTCGACGAATATACGAATATAGGATGAACTCTCCAAAGAATGATTGAAACATGTAGAAGCAACTCTGATGGATTTTTTATATACTTACCTAAAATCGAGAGCAAAGTCGTGAAGAAAACGAGCTTCAGCCCTTGGGATTCTGACGAGTCTCTCGCCATGGCTCTCGCTGCAGGTCGATGTTTTCTTTGGTTTTCAAGTTCACTGTCGTTCAATTCGGTGAACATCTTCGTACTTGCTTGGATAACTTAGTGCAGAAACATAATGGAGCTTCTTTGTTACAGAAGAGAAGCAGCAACGACACTGAACAAAGCTCTCCAGTGACCAGCTCTACACAGACGCTCTGAACAGAAAACGCTTCCTCTTATATACCCCGATCGCCAAGTATTGAGGACCCCCCCCCCCCATCCTCCTCCCTCCCATACCCCTGACCGGCACGCCCCCCTAACAACCCAGGGGCTGCCATTGACTCCATGAGATTACCATCAATATCTCATTCCTTATAATTGATCGTATGTCATTATCCCGATCTGGGAATTACTGAAGTGAAAAGGATGGAAATATGTGTTGATTGTGAGGCAGATGCTTACGAAAAGATAGATGACCAAAAAGAAATAGTAGAAAAAAATGGAAAAATAGAAAAATATATGTGTTCATATTTTTTTTTTTTTTTTTGTATTATTTCTTTCCTTTTTTTTTTCTTTCGTCATTTCTTATATATATATATATATATATATATATATGTATATATATATGTATATATGTATATATGTATATAGATGCACACACACACACACACACACACACACACGCATACACACGCACACACACACACAGACAAACACACACACACACACACACACACACACACACACACACACACATAATATATATGTGTGTGTGTGTGTAATATATATATATATATATATATATATATATATATGTATATATATATATGTATGTATGTGTATATATATATATGTGTGTGTGTTTATATATCTATATATATATACATATATATATATATATATATATATATATATATATATATGTATATTATATGTTTGTCTATATGTATATGTATATATATTTATATATATATATATATATGTATGTATATATATATATATATATATATATATATATATATATATATATGCTTACTCAAACACACACACACACACACACACACCTGTCTCTCTATCTATCTGCCAATCTATGTATATATATATATATGTGTGTGTGAGTATTTATACATACATACATACATATGTATATATATATATATTTATATATATGAATATGTACAAATGTATATATCTGTATACTTACACACACACACATATATATACATAGATTGACAGATAGATAGAGAGACAGGTGTGTGTGTGTAAGTATACAGATATATAGATATATACATATATGTATATATATATGTATATATATACATATTTATACATATACATATAGACAAACATATAATATACATACATACATATATATATAAATACACACACATATTTCTATCTATCTATCTATCTTTATATACCCACACACAAGATATGTGTGTGTGTGTGTGTGTGTGTGTGTGTGTGCATATAGACAAATGCAATATGTATATGTATATATATATATATATATATATGATAATGATAATAATAATAAACGTATATATATTCATATGTATGTATATATATATAAGAAAGAACGAAATTAATTCATTTTCTTTCATTTATTATATATATATATATATATATATATATATATATTTTTTTTTTATACACACACACACACACACACACACACACACACACACACACACACACACACACACACACACACACACACACACACACACACACACAGACACACACACACACACCCACACACATATCTTGTGTGTGGGTGAAAATATCTTCACAAAGCCCTAAGCTAGGCAAAATACTGACGCAATCCTCGAGGCATAGACTACGACAAAAGCGACGAGCCAAGCGCCGAAGAGTACCTGGGAATACACCATGAACTTGGGGCCCCGTGACACGATATGCATGGCGACTATCAGGGACAAGTAAGCCATGGAAAAGATGTACCACACGTCGAGGTAGGTGTTATAATTCACATCGGGCAGGGAACGTAGAGAGTCGGTGTACAGAGCCACGAGAACAAGCAGGGTCGTAAGGCTCATGGTTCCTCGATCGTTGAAGGGCTCCGCCGGCAGGAACAACGTGCCGTAGCCAAGGACGAGTAAGAGTGACGTTGGGAAGTAACTGTCGTAGACGTATTGAAGAGAATGTCGCTTCAGCTCGACTCGGACTGTCCTCGTTCCCGCTTCTTCGTGCATGATTATCGTAAGGTTGGCCACTGTGTATTCCTCGAGGATGAAACGACTGGTGGAAATCGTATCTGAGGTTTCCTGTGGTTTCATGTTCATTTGGTCGAGGTTTGCAAATGTCAGATTAAACAGACAAACCTGCTCATCCCAGGGAAACCAACGGAAATTGAAGGTGCACCGTACTTCCGGCTGCAGGTGAATGGTGAACAGCAAGGGATTTTCCTGGCCTTCGTAGACAGTATCTGGCGGAAGAAAGAAATTGATATAATGAAAGATATTATTATATATATATACATACATATACACGCACACACGCACAAACACACACACACACAAACACACACACGCACACACAAACACACACACGCACGCACAAACACACACACACACACAAATACACACAGATATCTGTCGGTCTATTTCCTTTCTCTCTCTCTCTCTCTCTCTCTCTCTCTATATATATATATATATATCTATATATATATGTATATATATATATGTATATATATATATGTATGTGTGTGTGTGTGTGTGTGTGTGTGTATACAAAGATGTATGTTACCTCTCACCTTCCTCAATTACTGTTCCATTGCTTTCTCTGCAGACCATAAGCGCTTCCATTCGAACTGGGAATCCCAACAAAGGCTCAATCACAACATTCGGGTTCCACAGCATGTAGCCTTTACGACGTCTCGGGACCAAGTTGGTATACGGCGAGGCCCTTAGGTTCATAAATTTAGCGTTGCGGTCACGCCAGGACAGACTGATTTTCAGGTCCAGCAAGAGGCTCATTTTCAGGAGGTCAACCGTGATCACCTCCACGTGAACGGACATGTTGATGTTGATGCTCCGTGACGGCGGGAGGGTGTTGAGGTGCCCTTCGGTTAAGCCCACCAAATTGCAACTCCGCTCGTCGCTCCAATCCGCACAGTCGCTTACCAGATCGCATCTTTGAGTGATGTCGATGCACGATCCGTCATCACACACGAATTCCGAAGTAAGGCAGGTGCTAAGGGTTAAAGCCATTGAGACTCCATCATAGAAAGTCCAGGTCTTGCGTCCGATGGGTAACTTGTAAGACGTAACGTTGGCTACAGTTCTCCCCGCAGGGCTAACGAGCTTCCAGGACCTCACTGAGTCTACGATTGCATATCCCCGGATTCCCTTTAAGAAGAAGTTGGTTTCGTTGGCTCTGTGAGATAAGATGAAAGTCAGCAGGGTTGGGGATGATTCCTGCCACCGCATTAAACCTCGGAGACGAAAGACTGGAATATCCTTTGGCTTCAGTCCAACAAA
>NC_061855.1:4434854-4439854 GCF_019202785.1 Penaeus chinensis
TAGTAGCGTAATTGCTCCGTATGATAAAAATAAATCTGTCTAGGTATACAAGTTTAGTCTGATTCCATTTGTTACAATGGATATTCTTGACATAGTGTCTGTTTAATTTTGCTTCTAAACTATTCCCTGTGTGCAAGGAATGGCCGGGGTTACCATCCACTGGCGGCGAAGGATTTGAACGCTGGTCAGCAAGATTGCTAGACGAGATCGCTACCGCTTCACCACACAGCACACAAGTACAAATATGCCTAAAAGTATGCCTAAAAGAACCAATCACTTTAGATAATTCATTACGCTCTTAAAAATACGAAATTTCAAAACATTATCGGAAACGACAGATCCTGAAATACGACATTTAAAAAGAATCACCGGAAATGACATATCCTGGAATACGAGAGGCAAAATAGAGTACTAACATATATCAGAAGATCAGAAAAAACGAGAAATCACATGTCATGGCTATCTTTTTAATTAAGATAACGAGGAAAGTTTCTACACAGTCTCTTTTAACAACTACATTATACTCTTATGTCTATTACTCTCAGATCCCTCGATACTTGCGACTTGTTATAAGTTTGCTCTTCACACACAAACCCATACACACAAGCACACAGACATATCTCTCTGTGTAATATGTGTGTAAGAGTGTACGTGTATGTATATATGTATATGTATATACATACATGTGTTTGTGTGTGTGTGTGTGTGTGTGTGTGTATGTGTATGTATGTTTGTATGTACATATGTATTCATATACACATAAAATATACATCTTGGGTAGTGCAATAAACTAGTAGGTCGTGGTCAAGGGTTTAAATACTAAGAAATCATCCTGCTTCCCCCTGGATTCATACGAGCGAAAGACCCTATTCCTTCTGATAAGGCAAACTGCCAATAAAAGATATATTCTGAAATATCGCAAGCACACTTCTTAACATGTAACAGATTTGCCCCAACCCGCCATGCTCTAACCACATAAAGATTCCAATAGCTAAATTTTATGGCCCATAAGGATTCGTACACTATCTTGAGCAAGTAGAATCACCGATGGGGAAAAAACAACATCTGTAAGCATAGTACTACCATGTTATTCCTTGATGATAGAGGAGTACGTGTGTATATTAACCCATTGCCGCCGGGGAAAACGAATTTAAAATGGGGAAAATGCTGTGCTCATTTTTTATATTGTTTTTGCGAAATGTCTCTGTACATAGATGGCTCTGCTAGTGCTTAGCCACAAAGAAGTCAATTAGTAGATCTTGAGACCTTACCTGATTTCACCTTTCCTTGAATTGACGGGAAAAACGTATTTTTTACTAGTGCTATAAATATCGATGGTGTTATTTCTATTATAAACATTATAATTACTATAATGTTATAAACATTTGTAACAGCAAATTAAGATAACTTAAAATATTTTCGTAAATTAATAAGAAGGGTGAACGGGCGAGACAATACTCATAACAGGCTCACTGGTGACTTATTACAAGTGTAGCCATCTATGTGTTAAAACAATTAAACAAGTAAACTCACAGTGGGCATGGCATGTACGTTAATATCAAAAGTCGATACAATAACTAATCTTCACAACTTCAATATACGAGAGTTATTATCTTTCTTCTAAAATACACAATATATACTACAAACTGTTAAAAACTATCATGTTGCTAAACACATTAACATAACATTGTCAAACGAAC
Organism: Penaeus chinensis; assembly: GCF_019202785.1. NCBI lineage: Eukaryota > Metazoa > Arthropoda > Malacostraca > Decapoda > Penaeidae > Penaeus > Penaeus chinensis. The sequence goes on from NC_061855.1 coordinate 4,436,555, forward strand.
TATCAGCTGTATTAGAAATATCATTTGCATGTTACCATGCCATAGTGTTCCTTAGCATAAGTAATACCTTTATTTAATTCAAGAAAAATATAGCTTCTTAGACGGAATATTACATACGACCCACATTCCTTACCGCGTAATATTTAATGCTTGTGTGTTTAGGTTTTTCTCCCAAAGTCCTTTCGACGGCTAAGCCTAGCTAAATTTTATAATAATTGTCCTTATGTGGAGTTATATGACACATATTTCAAACTAAATATGCTGATGAAAACTGGGCCGTCTTGGGATAATTTGTCAAAAGACATGATTATATGTCATTTCCGGGAAAAAACGGTTTTGTAAATGACTTATAACCCACTGAACAAAGAGTATTAACCATACAGCTAATAGTAGACCTTGTTTATATGTCACTGGGGCATATTATTAACGATAAAAACTTACCTTGGCGCCTGTCCGTTCCTGGTGGGTATATGAAATTAATAAATATCCGAATCAGACTACTAAAGTGTATGTGTGTGTGTGTGTGTGTGTGTGTGTGTGTGTGTGTGTGTGTGTGTGTGTGCATTTGTGTGTGCGTGTATTTGTATGTGTGTGTTTATGTGTAAGTGTACGTGTGTATGTGTATGTGCGTATGTGTGAGTGCGTGTGGGAAATGGAGAGAGGGCCGAGTGTGTTAAACGCTCTAAGTCAAGCAAGTGAGGTAAACTGCCCGGTATTTATGCAGTACCAAATCATCTATAGCTTAAAACAAAATGTGGGGATGGGTACACGGGACAAAGAATTGGAAACGGATTGCATACTAAAAGGAAACTTATATAGACTACTGAACACTAACATCATTCAAGCGGTTGATATTTCATTCCAAGTCGCATAATATAGTTATTTATGATTAATTAAACCACTTTTATCGATATGTTTTGTAAATTCTAACAGATCTTAAAACAAAATAAAAAGTACAATCTTACGAATGGTTGGTTTTGTATAAAGTAAAGCCATTGCTATACTGAAACATCAGTTAAAAAATAATGATGATATTGATAATGATAATGATGATCAACATTATGATCACGTTAATGACACTGGCGATAATGATAATAATAACAATAGTAAAAACAACGCTATTACTACTAATACTAATATTAATACTACTATTAATACTACTCTACTACTAATGATAATACTAATGATATAGTATTATGGCAACAATATGATCAGCATTGCAATGATAGTGACGAATGATGCTGACAAAATGATGATGATGATGATGACAGTAATGATAATAACAATAACAAAAATAATGGTAATGATGATAAGAAATAAGAATATGAGTGATGATGATAACATGGTAGGTAATGATGTAATGGTAGGTATAACAACAATAATAATAGTAATAATAATAATTATAATAATAATAATAATAACGATAATAATGATAATGACAATAATGATGATGATGATGATGATGATGATGATGATGATGATGATGATGATGATGATGATGATAATTATGATGATGGCGATGATGACAATAATAACAATAATGATAATGATAATAGGAATAATAATAATAATAATAATAATAATAGTAATGATAATGAAAAAAAAATAATAATGATGATTATGATGACGGCAATCATAACAATAATGATGATAACAATACTAATACTAATACTGATAATGATAATGATAATAATAATAATAATTATTATTATTATCATTGTTATTATCATCATCATTATTATTATGGTTGTAGTGGATAATCAAACTCCGTAGAGTAGATGTTGGTTGGTAGCATGTTACCCAACTACAGGTAATGTCCATGTGGGTTTGGCGTATTTTGGTGATGACTCTCAGCAATCCCATAGTCACAATAAAAAGAACAACAAAATAACATCACTGGCTGACTAAAAAGGCAACATAAAAAGAACATCCATATTATATATTCATTTTCCAACAAATCTTTCGAACACAACCAGTATATAAGACAACAGCTCATACACATACTTGATAAAACAGAGGCAACCCGCCACAGTACGAGAAGCACCAGTCAGCCAGTTAATAATACAACGGTCTATTACCACGCAAGAGAAAAGCCTCTCTCTTCCTGAACGACCTGGTTTGACCTTTTATACTGGTGGCTTCTCGCGCTTGGTGATGTTTTACCCATAATGCAGTTTATTTCATTTATCAAATAGGGTTTGGTGAGTTTGAAATGATTTTAAAAATACATAGAATAAAGATGATAATAAAACTATACAAAATTGGGCACATAAATGAAATAAATGACAGGAAATTACGAAAAAGTGAAAGAAGGGATCCGAGAGGGAAAACGGGAAAACACGAAGAGGAAAACGAGTTAAAAAAAATCAAACTAAGGTGAATTAGTCGCAGGCAAAAGGGTAAGAATAAAACAAACTAAGAATAGAACATAAGTAGTGTCAGAGGATTTAAAAAAAAAAACAAAAAAAAAACAGGTTTAGTCTTATTAAAAACAAAAACAAAATCTAACACAGGAAAACAGGAAAACCGCGTCATCTTGCAGGGCGGAGGAGTCCGTAGATTTTCAATAAAGATCTGTAACGCCAGGGGAACAGGCGGCCCGAAAGCCTGCGGGAGGACCCCCCTGAAGCTAAGGGAAATTCACTAAAATGATAGCAATGAAACAGTAACAAAAACGAGGGAATAATGACATTGATAATGGCAGTAAACAATATTGATAATGGAAAAAAAATGATATTGAAAATGAAAATAACAACAACGATAGTGAAAATAATGATAATATTGAATAATAAAACATTAACAACCACACAACCACCATCAGTGATAATAATGATAAAAATAACAACAATAATAATAATAACAATAATAATGATAGCAATAATAATGATAATAATAATGATAATAATGACAATAATAATAATGATAGCAATAATAATGATAATAATAATAATGATAATAATGATGATAATGATAATAATGATAAAGATGATGATGATAATAATAATTATGATAATAACAATAATAAAAGCGAAAACGATAATGATAATAATAGTGATAATGATAATGACAATAATAATGATGATAAGGGTGATGATAATAACATTAATCATAATGGTAATGATAATAATATAATTATTATAATAATAGTAATAATAACAATTTAGATAACAATAATAATGACTAATAATAATGATAATAATGATGTCAAAAACAACAATTATGATGTTAATGATAATAATAATGACAGTAATAATAATAAGAATAATGATAAGAATGATGACATTAGATAAACGATTTTAT